>NW_027005351.1:0-4099 GCF_036934945.1 Oncorhynchus masou masou
TTTTTTTCTTTTTTCTTTTTACCTTTATTTTACTAGGCAAGTCAGTTAAGAACAAATTCTTATTTTCAATGACGGCCTAGGAACAGTGGGTTAACTGCCTGTTCAGGGGCAGAACGACAGATTTTGTACCTTGTCAGCTCGGGGATTTGAACTTGCAACCTTTCGGTTACTAGTCCAATGCTCTAACCACTAGGCTACACAGATGGTCTGAGGGATTCCCTCCTTGTTGTATTGAAAAACAAAGAGACATTGGGTCAGCGGCAGGTGTTTTTAAATACTGTACCACGATCGTTATCCGGACAGAAAAATGCATTGTTTATCACAACACAAACACACCTTCGACAATCTGTCCAAAATTGCTAATATATGCATATAATAATTATTATTGAATAGAAAACACTCTAAAGCTTCTAAAACCGTTTGAATTATGTCTCTATGTAAAGCAGAACTCACAGGGCAGCCATTCTCCCAAACTCTCTCTCTCATCAGGACATTTGGCCCAACTTTGACGTCATCGCCCCCACCCTTCCCAACCAGCGTGATGTG
Organism: Oncorhynchus masou masou; assembly: GCF_036934945.1. Classification (NCBI taxonomy): domain Eukaryota; kingdom Metazoa; phylum Chordata; class Actinopteri; order Salmoniformes; family Salmonidae; genus Oncorhynchus; species Oncorhynchus masou. The sequence continues at coordinate 547 of NW_027005351.1, forward strand.
TTCTTTCAATAGGGCGAGTAATGTTGAAAATCCAGCGAGCTTTGGCCCGTTGGCTAGGGTGGCAATGTTTATGGCCTTCATCTGACACCGCCTGGTATAGAGGTCCTGGATGTCAGGAAACTTGGCCCAGTGATGTATTGGGCCGTACCGCACTAACCTCTGTAGCGCCGTGAGGTCGGAGGCTAAGCAGTCGCGATACCAGGCGGTGATGCAACAAGTCAGGATGCTCTCTGGTGCAGCTGTATCATTTTTTTGAGGATAAGAGGACCCATCGCTAAATCTTTTCAGTCTCCTGAGGGGGAATAGGCATTGTTCTGTCCTCTTCACGAGTGTCTTGGTGTGTTTGAACCAAGTTAGTTTGTTGGTGAAGTGGACACCAAGAAATTTGAAGCTCTCAACCTGCTCCTCTACAGCCCTGTCAATGAGAATGGGGGATTACACGGCCCTCCTTTTCCTGTAGTCCACGATCATCTCCTTTGTCTTGATCACGTTGAGGGAGAGGTTGTCAGGTTGTTGTCTCATCATGGTCAGGGATCAGGCCTACCAGTTTGTGTCGTCAGAAAACGTAATGATATAGTCAAGTAATTGAAAATACCTCAGCAAGATGTAATTTGCATACATTTTGTTTTTTGCAGAAGGTAAAATACATGCAATTACTACATTCAAAGCAATATTTTCTGTGTTTGCATTTTTCATAATGCCCTGAGGTAAAGTTTTAAAATACAGGTTGTGTGCCAGGTAAGTGATGTGTTATGCAAGTCCATGTGCAACAATAGCATATGACGTGTATAGGACTAGTTATATACATCACTGGTTAATCTATATCAGTGTTACACTACATGGCTTGTGGACACCTACTCGAACATCTCATTACAAAATCATGGACATTAATATGGAGTTGGTCCCCCCTTTGCTGCTATTACAGCCTCCACTCTTTTGGGAAGGCTTTCCACTAGATGTTGGAACATTGCTGCAGGAATTTGCTTCTATTCAGCCTCAAGAGCATTTGTGAGGTCAGGCAAGGATGTTGGGCGATTAGGCCTGGTTCGCAGATGAAGTTCCAATTCATCCCAAAGGTGTTTGATGGGGTTGAGGCCAGGGCTCTTTACAGGCCAGTCAAGTTCTTCCACACCAATCTCGACAAACCATTGCTGAATAGACCTCGCTTTGCGAAGGGGGCATTGTTATGCTAAATCAGGGAAGGGCCTTCCCCAAACTGTTGCCACAAAGTTGGAAGCACAGAATCATCAAGAATGTCACACAGCTCTAGACGACGCCTCACGCTAGAGGTCGGAAAATGATGAAATGCACGTGTTTATCGAAGTAGTGATTACAATCCTTGCTTCTGATTGAGTGCATGTTTGTATTTTTGCATTTATAAAGGATCCCTATTAGCTGTTGCCTTAATATACTCTTCCTGTGGTCCAGCAACATTAAGGCAGTTCTATACAGCTTAAAATATTACATGACATTACATTTCATAACAATTTACCCAATACATTTAGTGTGTTCCCTCAGGCTACTACTCCACAATCACATATTTACAATACAACATCCATGTTTACGTGTGTGTAGAGTGTGTGTCTCATCATGTGTATGTGTGTCTGTGCCTGTGTGTCTCTTCACAGTCCCTGCTGTTCCGTAAGGTGTATTTGTATCTGTTTATAAATCTGATTCTACTGCTCGCATCAGTTACCTGATGTGGAATAGAGTTCCATGTAGCATGGCTCTATGTAGTAATGTGCGCCTCCCATAGTCTGTTCTTGACTTGGGGATTGTGAAGAGACATTTGGTGGCATGTCTTGGGGGTATGCATAGGGTTTCCAAGCTGTGTGCTAGTAGTTTAAACAGATACCTCGGGGCATTCAGCATGTCAACACTTCTTACAAAAACAAGTAGTGATGAAATCTATCTCTCCTCCACTTTGAGCCATGAGAGATTAGCATATTATTCATGTTAGCTCTCTGTGTACATTTAAGGGCCAGCCGTGCTGCCCTGTTCTGAGCCAATTGTCATTTTCTGAGGTCCCTCTTTGTGGCACCTGACCACACGACTGAACAGTAGTCCAGGTGCGACAACACTAGAATCTGTACGACCTGTCTTGTTGATAGTGTTTTTAAAAGGCAGAGCAGCGCTTTATTGTGGACTGACTTCTCCCCATCGTAGCTACTGTTATATCAACGTGTTTTGACCATGACAGTTTTACAATCCAAGCAGTTTAGTCACCTCAAGTTGCTCAATTTCCACATTATTTATTACAAGATTTTGTTTATGTTTAGGGTTTAGTGAATGATTTGTCCCAAATACAATGCGTTTAGTTTTTGAAATATTTAGGACAAATTGTTTCCTTGCCTCTTATTCTGATGCTAACATCAGCTCTTTGTTAAGTGTTGCAGTGATTTCACTAACTGTAGTAGCTGATGTGTATAGTGTTGATTCATCTGCATACAAATTTACACTGGCTTTACTCAAGGCTAGTGGCATGTCATTACTAAAGATTGAAAAGAGTAAGGGGCCTAGACAGCTGCCCTGAGGAATTACTGATTCTCCCTGGATTATGTTCGAGAGGCTTCCATTAAAGAACACCCTATGGGTTCTGTTAGATAGGAAACTCTGTATCCACAATATAGCAGGGGGTGTAAAGCCATAACACATACATTTTTCTATCAGCAGACTATGATTAGTAATGTCAAAAGCCGCACTGAAGTCAAGCAAAACAACTTTTCATCATCCATTTCTCTCAACAAATCATCAATCATTTGTGTGAGTGCCGTGCTTGTAGAATTTCCTTTCCTATAAGCATGCTGAAAGTCTGTTGTCAATTTGTTTACAGTAAAATAGCATTGTATCTGGTCAAACACAATTTATTCCAAAATTTACTAAGGGTTGGTAACAGGCTGATTGGTCGGCTATTTCAGCTAGTAAAGTGGGCTTTACTATTCTTAGGTAGCAGAATTACAGTTGAAGTCTGAAGATTACATACACTTTAGCCAAATACATTTAAACTCAGTTTTTCACAATTCCTGATATTTAATCCTAGTAACAATTCCCTGTCTCAGGTCAGTTAGGATCACAACTTTATTTTAAGAATGTGAAATGTTAGAATAATAGTAGAGAAATATTTATTTCAGCTTTAATTTCTTTCATCACATTCCCAGTGGGTCAGAAGTTTACATACACTCAATTAGTATTTGGTAGCATTGCTTTTAAATGGTTTAACTTGGGTCAAACGTTTCAAGTAGCCTTCCACAAGCTTCCCACAATAAGTTGTCCTGACAGAGCTGGTGTAACTAAGTCAGGTTTGTAGGCCTCCTTGCTCGCACACACGTTTTCAGTTCTGCCCACAAATGTTCTAGAGGATTGAGGTCAGGGATTTGTGATGGCCACTCCAATACCTTGACTTCGTTGTCCTTAAGCCATTTTGCCACAACTTAGTATGCTTGGGGTCATTGTCCATTTGGAAGACCCATTTGCGATTTCCTGACTGATGTCTTGAGATGTTGCTTCAATATATCCACGTAATTTTCCCTCCTCATGATGCCATTTATTTTGT
>NW_027005352.1:0-4098 GCF_036934945.1 Oncorhynchus masou masou
GAGTGGAGGTGATGTTTCCTACCTTCACCACCTGGGGGCAGCCCGTCAGGAAGTCCGGGGACCCAGTTGCACAAGGCAGGGTTCAGACCCAGGCCTCGAGCTTAATGATGAGCTTGGAGGGTACTATGGTGTTGAATGCTGAGCTATAGTCGATAAACAACATTCCTACACAACTTCAAGAAAACAAAGGAGATGATTGTGGACTTCAGGAAACAGCGGCGGGAGCACACCCATCTACATCGACGAGACCACAGTGGAGAAGGTGGAAAGCTTCAAGTTCCTTGGCGTACACATTACTGACAAACTGAAATGGACCACCCACACAATGTGGTGAAGAAAGAGAAACAGAGCCTCTTCAACCTCAGGAGGCTAAAGAAATATGGCTTGTCATCTAAAACCTCGCAAACCTTTACAGATGTACAATTGAAAGCATCCTGTGGGCTGTATCACTGCCTGGTACGGCACCTGCACCACCCACAACCGCAAGGCTCTCCAGAGGGTGGTGCTCTGCCCAACGCATTACCAGGGTCAAACTACCTGCCCTCCAGAACACCTACAGCACCCGATGTCACAGAAAGGCCAATAAGATCATCAAGGACATCAACCACCGAGCCACTCCCTGTTCACCCCGCTCATCCGGAAGGTGAGGTTAGTAAAGGTGCATCAAAGCTGGGACTGAGAGATTGTAAAACAATTTCAACGACATCAGACAGTTAAACAGACATCACTAGCACATTAGAAGCATTTAGGCATAGACTAGGAATCACTGGCACTTTAAGGAATGGAACACTATCACTTTAAAAGGATGAATCCCTTTTTTCAATTTTCACCTAAAATGACATACCCAAATCTAACTGTCTGTAGCTCAGGCCTGAAGCAAGGATATGCATGTACCATTTGAAAATAAACACTTTGAAGTTTGTGGAAATGTGAAGGAATGTAGGAGACTATAACACATTAGATCTGGTAAAAGACAATACAAAGAAAAAAACAACCGTTTAAAAAAACAATTTGTACCATCATCTTTGAAATGTAAGAGAAAGGCCATAATGTATTATTCCATCTAGGTGAAATGTAGATTTTGGCCACTAGATGGCAGCAGTGTATGTGCAAAGTTTTAGACTGATCCAATGAACCATTGTATTTATATTCAAACTGTTGTATCAACACTGCCCAAATGTGCCTGTTCTGTTTATTAATAACTTTTCATGTTCAAAACTGTGCACTCTCCTCAAACAATAGCATGGTATTCTTTCACTGTAATAGCTACTGTAAATTGGACAGTGCAGTTAGATTAACATGAATTTAAGCTTTCTGCCAATATCAGATATGTCTATGTCCTGGGAAATGTTCTTGTTACTTACAACCTCATGCTAATCGCATTAGCGTACATTAGCTCAACCGTCCAGAAGGGGACCCAACAATCCTGATGAAGTAATGTTTACATATCTGGCATTACTCATCTCAAATGTATATATTATATTATATACTATTCTATGGTATCTTAATGTTTACATCTGGCATTACTCATTCATGTGTATATACTGTTTTCTATACTATTCTATAGTATCTCATTCACTTAACTTCTTATGGCTGCAGGGGCACTATTGAGTAGCTTGGATGAAAGGTGCCCAGAGGTGCCCAGAGTAAACGGCCTGCTCCTCAGTTTCAGTTGCTAATATATGCATATTATTAGTAGTATTGGACAGAAATCACTCCGAAGTTTCTAAAACTGTTTGAATGATGTCTGTGAGTGTAACAGAACTCATATGGCAGGCAAAAACCTGAGATCAAATCCAAACAGGAAGTGAGAAATCTGAGGTTGGTATATATTCAACCCAATTCCCTATTGAAATCCTCTTGAGATATGAATGAAGATTCACTTCCTAGGGCTTCCAATAGATGTCAACCGTCTATAGAAATTTGAATGAGGCTTCCACTGTGTTGTGGGACTGAATGAGAGGGGAATGAGTCAGACTACTGGCAGAGAGCCAGTTCCAGGTCATGCGCATACCACATGATATCCTCCTGCGTTCCGTTCCTCCTCAAGATACAAAGGAATTATCCGGTTGGAACTTTATTGAAGATTTATGATAAAAACATCATAATGATTGACTCTGTACTTAGTTTGAAATGTTTCTTTAACCTGTAATATAACATTTTGAAGATTTTGTCCAAAAAAATGGAAGACCAGCTCCAGCGTTTGGATAGGTGTACCAAACGCGCTAACAAAAGTAGCAAATTGGACATAAATAACGGTCATTATCGAACAAATCAAGCATTTATTGTGGACCTGGGATTCCTGGGAGTGCATTCTGATGAAGATCATCAAAGGTAAGGGAATATTTAGCATGTAATTTATGGTTTATGTTGACTACAACATGGCGGCTAATTTGACTTGATTGTTCTGAGCGTCATCTCAGATTATTGCATGGTTTGATTTTTCCGTAAAGTTTTTTTGAAATCTGACACAGCGGTTGCATTAAGGACAGGTATATCTATAATTCCATGTGTATAACTTGTAATATCATCCACATTTATGATGAGTATTTCTGTTGAATCGATGTGGCTATGCAAAATCACTGGATGTTTTTGGTACTAGTAAATGTAACATGCCAATGTAAACTTTGTTATTTTGATATCAATATGAACTTTATCAAACAAAACATACATGTATTGTGTAACATGAAGTCCTATGAGTGTCATCTGTTGAAGATCATCAAAGGTTAGTGATTCATTTTATCTCTATTTGTGCTTTTTGTGACTCCTCTCTTTGGCTGGGAAAATGGCTGTGTTTTTCTGTGGCTTGGTGGTGACCTAACATATTCGTTTGTGGTGCTTTCGCCGTAAAGTCTATTTGAAATCGGACACTGGTGGGATTAACAACAAGACTACCTTTAAAACGGTATAAGATACATGTATGTTTGAGGAATTGTAATTATGAGATTTCTGTTGTTTTGAATTTGGCGCCCTGCACTTTCAATGGTAGTTTTTTTAGTATTCTACTGTATCTTAGTCCGTTCTGCTCTGACATCATTTGTCCATAAGTGTATAGTCTTAACTTCTTGAAACTCCCCATCCCGGATCCGGGATCGTGACTAAAGCCTCAGGCTCATTAGCATAACGCAACGTTAACGATTTCTGAAAATTGCAAATAAAATGAAAATAATGCGCCTACTCTCAAGCTTAGCCTTTTCTTAACAACACTGTCATCTCAGATTTTCAAAATATGCTTTTGAACCATAGCAATTCACAAATTTGTGTAAGAGTATGCTAAGCTAGCTTAGCATTTTGAGTAGCATTTAGCACGCAACATTTTCACAAAAACCAGATAACCAAATAAATAAAATCATTTACCTTTGAAGAGCTTCGGATGTTTTCAATGAGGAGACTCTCAGTTACATACCAAATGTGCAGTTTTTCCTGAAAGCGCCTTTGTGTAGGAGAAATCGCTCCGTTTTGTACATCACATTTGGCTACCGAAACTAACTGAAAATTCAGTCACCTACAACGTCAAACTTTTTCCGAATTAACTCCATAATATCTACCAAAACATGGCAAACGTTGTTTGGAATCAATCCTCAAGGTGTTTTTTCACATATCTCTTCATTGATATGCAGTTCGTGGAAGCCTGCATTCTTCTCTGAATTCTGTGGAAAAATACTTGCAGCTGACTTTTGCGCACCAATTTCGGCGCAGGACACCGGGCGGACACCTGGTAAATGTGGTCTCTTATGGTCAATCTTCCAATGATATGCCTACAAATACGTCACAATGCTGCAGACACCTTGGGGAAACGACAGAAAGGGCTGACTCACTCCTCTCGCATTCACAGCCATATAAGGAGACAATGGAAGACTGAGCCTCAAAAATCCTGCTCATTTCCTGGATGCCGTTTCATCTTGGTTTTGCCTGTAGCTCACGTTCTAGGGCACGCACAGAAAATATCTTTGCAGTTCTGGAAACGTCAGAGTGTTTTCTTTCCACAGCTACCAATTATATGCATAGTCGAGCATCTTTTTGTGACAAAATATTGCGCTTAAAACGGGCACGTCTTTTTATCCAAAAATGATATAGCACCCCCAGAGTTTCAACAGG
>NW_027005353.1:0-4097 GCF_036934945.1 Oncorhynchus masou masou
ATATCAAACAATTCTACCTACGCCATCTCATATCAAACACGCCACCCACGCTATCTTCATATCAAATAATTTACCTACGCTATCTCATATCAAATACGCTACCCACGCCATTCTCGTATCAAACACCCCACCCACTGCATCACCATATCAAACATACCAACCACGCCATCTCATATCAAAACCCCACCCACGCCATCTCATATCAAACACACCATCCATATCAAACACGCCACCCACGCCATCTCATATTAAACACCCCACCCACGCCATCTCATATTAAACACCCCACCCACGCCATCTCATATCAAACACCACCACCCACGCCATCTCATATCAAACACACCACCCACGCCATCTCATATCAAACACACCACCCACGCCATCTCATATCAAACACACCACCCACGCCATCTCATATCAAACACCCCACCCACGCCATCTCATATCAAACACCCCACCCACGCCATCTCATATCAAACACCCCACCACGCCATCTCATATCAAACACCCCACCCACGCCATCTCATATCAAACACCCCACCCACGCCATCTCATATCAAACACCCCACCCACGCCATCTCATATCAAACACCCCACCACGCCATCTCATATCAAACACCCCACCCACGCCATCTCATATCAAACACCCCACCCACGCCATCTCATATCAAACACCCCACCCACGCTATCTCATATCAAACACACCACCCACGCCATCTCATAATCAAACACCCCACCCACGCCATCTCATATCAAACACCCCACCCACGCCATCTCATATCAAACACCCCACCCACGCCATCTCATATCAAACACCCACCCACGCCATCTCATATCAAACACCCCACCCACGCCATCTCATATCAAACACCCCACCCACGCCATCTCATATCAAACACCCCACCCACGCCATCTCATATCAAACACCCCACCCACGCCATCTCATATCAAACACCCACCCATCCATATCAAACACGCCACCCACGCCATCTCATATCAAACACGCCACCCACGCCATCTCATATCAAACACCCCACCCACGCCATCTCATATCAAACACACCACCCACGCCATCTCATATCAAACACCCCACCCACGCCATCTCATATCAAACACCCCACCCACGCCATCTCATATCAAACACCCCACCCACGCCATCTCATATCAAACACCCCACCCACGCCATCTCATATCAAACACCCCACCCACGCCATCTCATATCAAACACCCCACCCACGCCATCTCATATCAAACACCCCACCCACGCCATCTCATATCAAACACCCCACCCACGCCATCTCATATCAAACACCCCACCCACGCCATCTCATATCAAACACCCCACCCACGCCATCTCATATCAAACACCCCACCCACGCCATCTCATATCAAACACCCCACCCACGCCATCTCATATCAAACACCCCACCCACGCCATCTCATATCAAACACCCCACCCACGCCATCTCATATCAAACACCCCACCCACGCCATCTCATATCAAACACCCCACCCACGCCATCTCATATCAAACATACCAACCACGCCATCTTATATCAAAACCCCACCCACGCCATCTCATATCAAACACAGCCATCCATATCAAACACACCACCCACGCCATCTCATATCAAACACCCCACCCACGCCATCTCATATCAAACACCCCACCCACGCCATCTCATATCAAACACCCCACCCACGCCATCTCATATCAAACACACCACCCACGCCATCTCATATCAAACACACCACCCACGCCATCTCATATCAAACACCCCACCCACGCCATCTCATATCAAACACCCCACCCACGCCATCTCATATCAAACACGCCACCCACGCCATCTCATATCAAACACCCCACCCACGCCATCTCATATCAAACACCCCACCCACGCCATCTCATATCAAACACACCACCCACGCCATCTCATATCAAACACCCCACCCCTGCTATCTCATATCAAACACACCACCCACGCCATCTCATATCAAACACCCCACCCACGCCATCTCATATCAAACACCCCACCCACGCCATCCCATATCAAACACCCCACCCACGCCATCTCATATCAAACACCCCACCCACGCCATCTCATATCAAACACCCCACCCACGCCATCTCATATCAAACACCCCACCCACGCCATCTCATATCAAACACCCCACCCACGCCATCTCATATCAAACACCCCACCCACGCCATCTCATATCAAACACCCCACCCACACCATCTCGTATCGAACACCCCACCCACGCCATCTCATATCAAACATACCAACCACGCCATCTTATATCAAAACCCCACCCACGCCATCTCATATCAAACACACCATCCATATCAAACACGCCACCCACGCCATCTCATATTAAACACCCCACCCACACCATCTCATATCAAACACCCCACCCACGCCATCTCATATCAAACACCCCACCCACGCCATCTCATATCAAACACACCACCCACGCCATCCCATATCAAACACACCACCCACGCCATCTCATATCAAACACACCACCCACGCCATCTCATATCAAACACACCACCCACGCCATCTCATATCAAACACACCACCCACGCCATCTCATATCAAACACGCCACCCACGCCATCTCATATCAAACACCCCACCCACGCCATCTCATATCAAACACCCCACCCACGCCATCTCATATCAAACACCCCACCCACGCCATCTCATATCAAACACCCCACCCACGCCATCTCATATCAAACACCCCACCCACGCCATCTCATATCAAACACCCCACCCACGCCATCTCATATCAAACATACCAACCACGCCATCTTATATCAAACACCCCACCCACGCCATCTCATATCAAACACCCACGCCATCCATATCAAACACGCCACCCACGCCATCTCATATTAAACACCCCACCCACGCCATCTCATATCAAACACCCCACCCACGCCATCTCATATCAAACACCCCACCCACGCCATCTCATATCAAACACCCCACCCACGCCATCTCATATCAAACACACCACCCACGCCATCTCATATCAAACACCCCACCCACTGCCATCTCATATCAAACACCCCACCCACGCCATCTCATATCAAACACCCCACCCACGCCATCTCATATCAAACACCCCACCCACGCCATCTCATATCAAACATACCAACCACGCCATCTTATATCAAAACCCCACCCACGCCATCTCATATCAAACACACCATCCATATCAAACACGCCACCCACGCCATCTCATATTAAACACCCCACCCACGCCATCTCATATCAAACACCCCACCCACGCCATCTCATATCAAACACCCCACCCACGCCATCTCATATCAAACACCCCACCCACGCCATCTCATATCAAACACCCCACCCACGCCATCTCATATCAAACACCCCACCCACGCCATCTCATATCAAACACCCCACCCACGCCATCTCATATCAAACACCCCACCCACGCCATCTCATATCAAACACCCCACCCACTGCCATCTCATATCAAACACCCCACCCACGCCATCTCATATCAAACACCCCACCCACGCCATCTCATATCAAACACCCCACCCACGCCATCTTCATATCAAACACCCCACCCACGCCATCTCATATCAAACACCCCACCCACGCCATCTCATATCAAACACCCCACCCACGCCATCTCATATCAAACACCCCACCCACGCCATCTCATATCAAACACCCCACCCACGCCATCTCATATCAAACACCCCACCCACGCCATCTCATATCAAACACCCCACCCACGCCATCTCATATCAAACACCCCACCCACGCCATCTCATATCAAACACGCCACCCACGCCATCTCATATCAAACACCCCACCCCTGCCATCTCATATCAAACACCCCACCCACGCCATCTCATATCAAACACCCCACCCACGCCATCTCATATCAAACACCCCACCCACGCCATCCCATATCAAACACCCCACCCACGCCATCTCATATCAAACACCCCACCCACGCCATCTCATATCAAACACCCCACCCACGCCATCTCATATCAAACACCCCACCCACGCCATCTCATATCAAACACCCCACCCACGCCATCTCATA
>NW_027005354.1:0-4096 GCF_036934945.1 Oncorhynchus masou masou
GGTTCCGGGTTGGAGCGAGCGGTCGCATCTACACTTCGGTCCGCAGGTAGTATAACTTTTCATTACATTTCATTATAGTACAACGGTTTGATTTGTCTAATCTTAGCAATTTCTTCTTAGCTAGCTACATAGCCGTCTTTGTATCAAAGATAATTGCGTAATTATCGTATTTCGTCGTCCTAACGTAGTCTACACTGCTTTCTGCCCAGCAGCTAGCTAACGTCCACTAGCACAGCAGCTAGCTAACGTCCACTAGCACTGTAGAAACTATTACACTCAACGACTCGATTAGTGTAGTGTTAGCTAGCTACATAGTTGTCTTTGCTGTCTTCGTATCCAAGGTAATTGTGTAGTTTAGAGTGTGTAGACTTAGAGTGATTATCTTAATTTACCGAGGTTAGCTAGCCAGCTATTTGTCGTCCTTAACGTAGGAGTCACTGCTAGCTAGCTAGCCAACAGCTAGCCAACGTCTTCCGAATTGAACTTCAACAACCCGGTCAACATTCCGCCTCGCTCCACAGGTAGTATCACATTTTCATTTCACTTCATTACAGTACAACGGTTTGATTTGTTTGATCGTAGCTAGCTAGCTACATAGCCGTCTTTGTATCTAAGACAATTGTGTAGTCTGGAGCGATTTTCTAGGTTAGCTAGCCAGCTATTGTCGTTCTTTTAACGTAACGTTACGTAATCAACACTGCTAGCTAGCCAGCTAGCCCCCGAATAGCAGCACTGTAGAAACTATTACACTCGACGGAACGACTTGATTAGTGTAGTGTCAACAACGTAGCCACTGCCAGCTAGCCTACTCCAGCAGTACTGTATCATTTCAATCATTTTAGTCAATAAGATTCTTGCTACGTAAGCTTAACGTTCTGAACATTCGATAAGTGTAGTCCACTTGTCATTCCAATCTCCTTTGCATTAGCGTAGCCTCTTCTGTAGCCTGTCAACTATGTGTCTATCTATCCCTGTTCTCTCCTCTCTGCACAGACCATACAAACGCTCCACACCGCGTGGCCGCGGCCACCCTAATCTGGTGGTCCCAGCGCGCACGACCCACGTGGAGTTCCAGGTCTCCGGTAGCCTCTGGAACTGCCGATCTGCGGCCAACAAGGCAGAGTTCATCTCAGCCTATGCCTCCCTCCAGTCCCTCGACTTCTTGGCACTGACGGAAACATGGATCACCACAGACAACACTGCTACTCCTACTGCTCTCTCTTCGTCCGCCCACGTGTTCTCGCACACCCCGAGAGCTTCTGGTCAGCGGGGTGGTGGCACCGGGATCCTCATCTCTCCCAAGTGGTCATTCTCTCTTTCTCCCCTTACCCATCTGTCTATCGCCTCCTTTGAATTCCATGCTGTCACAGTTACCAGCCCTTTCAAGCTTAACATCCTTATCATTTATCGCCCTCCAGGTTCCCTCGGAGAGTTCATCAATGAGCTTGATGCCTTGATAAGCTCCTTTCCTGAGGACGGCTCACCTCTCACAGTCCTGGGCGACTTTAACCTCCCCACGTCTACCTTTGACTCATTCCTCTCTGCCTCCTTCTTTCCACTCCTCTCCTCTTTTGACCTCACCCTCTCACCTTCCCCCCTACTCACAAGGCAGGCAATACGCTCGACCTCATCTTTACTAGATGCTGTTCTTCCACTAACCTCATTGCAACTCCCCTCCAAGTCTCCGACCACTACCTTGTATCCTTTTCCCTCTCGCTCCTCATCCAACACTTCCCACACTGCCCCTACTCGGATGGTATCGCGCCGTCCCAACCTTCGCTCTCTCTCCCCGCTACTCTCTCCTCTTCCATCCTATCATCTCTTCCCTCTGCTCATACCTTCTCCAACCTATCTCCTGATTCTGCCTCCTCAACCCTCCTCTCTTCCCTTTCTGCATCCTTTGACTCTCTATGTCCCCTATCCTCCAGGCCGGCTCGGTCCTCCCCTCCCGCTCCGTGGCTCGACGACTCATTGCGAGCTCACAGAACAGTGCTCCGGGCAGCCGAGCGGAAATGGAGGAAAATCTCGCCTCCCTGCGGACCTGGCATCCTTTCACTCCCTCCTCTCTACATTTTCCTCCTCTGTCTCTGCTGCTAAAGCCACTTTCTTCCACTCTAAATTCCAAGCATCTGCCTCTAACCCTAGGAAGCTCTTTGCCACCTTCTCCTCCCTTCTGAATCCTCCTCCCCTCCCCCCCCTCCTCCCTCTCTGCAGATGACTTCGTCAACCATTTTGAAAAGAAGGTCGACGACATCCGATCCTCGTTTGCTAAGTCAAACGACACCGCTGGTTCTGCTCACACTGCCCTACCCTGTGCTCTGACCTCTTTCTCCCCTCTCTCTCCAGATGAAATCTCGCTTCTTGTGACGGCCGGCCGCCCAACAACCTGCCCGCTTGACCCTATCCCCTCCTCTCTTCTCCAGACCATTTCCGGAGACCTTCTCCCTTACCTCACCTCGCTCATCAACTCATCCCTGACCGCTGGCTACGTCCCTTCCGTCTTCAAGAGAGCGAGAGTTGCACCCCTTCTGAAAAAACCTACACTCGATCCCTCCGATGTCAACAACTACAGACCAGTATCCCTTCTTTCTTTCTCTCCAAAACTCTTGAACGTGCCGTCCTTGGCCAGCTCTCCCGCTATCTCTCTCAGAATGACCTTCTTGATCCAAATCAGTCAGGTTTCAAGACTAGTCATTCAACTGAGACTGCTCTTCTCTGTATCACGGAGGCGCTCCGCACTGCTAAAGCTAACTCTCTCTCCTCTGCTCTCATCCTTCTAGACCTATCGGCTGCCTTCGACACTGTGAACCATCAGATCCTCCTCTCCACCCTCTCCGAGTTGGGCATCTCCGGTGCGGCCCACGCTTGGATTGCGTCCTACCTGACAGGTCGCTCCTACCAGGTGGCGTGGCGAGAATCTGTCTCCTCGCCACGCGCTCTCACCACTGGTGTCCCCCAGGGCTCTGTTCTAGGCCCTCTCCTATTCTCGCTATACACCAAGTCACTTGGCTCTGTCATAACCTCACATGGTCTCTCCTATCATTGCTATGCAGACGACACACAATTAATCTTCTCCTTTCCCCCTTCTGATGACCAGGTGGCGAATCGCATCTCTGCATGTCTGGCAGACATATCAGTGTGGATGACGGATCACCACCTCAAGCTGAACCTCGGCAAGACGGAGCTGCTCTTCCTCCCGGGGAAGGACTGCCCGTTCCATGATCTCGCCATCACGGTTGACAACTCCATTGTTTCCTCCTCCCAGAGCGCTAAGAACCTTGGCGTGATCCTGGACAACACCCTGTCGTTCTCAACTAACATCAAGGCGGTGGCCCGTTCCTGTAGGTTCATGCTCTACAACATCCGCAGAGTACGCCCCTGCCTCACACAGGAAGCGGCGCAGGTCCTAATCCAGGCACTTGTCATCTCCCGTCTGGATTACTGCAACTCGCTGTTGGCTGGGCTCCCTGCCTGTGCCATTAAACCCCTACAACTCATCCAGAACGCCGCAGCCCGTCTGGTGTTCAACCTTCCCAAGTTCTCTCACGTCACCCCGCTCCTCCGCTCTCTCCACTGGCTTCCAGTTGAAGCTCGCATCCGCTACAAGACCATGGTGCTTGCCTACGGAGCTGTGAGGGGAACGGCACCGCAGTACCTCCAGGCTCTGATCAGGCCCTACACCCAAACAAGGGCACTGCGTTCATCCACCTCTGGCCTGCTCGCCTCCCTACCACTGAGGAAGTACAGTTCCCGCTCAGCCCAGTCAAAACTGTTCGCTGCTCTGGCCCCCCAATGGTGGAACAAACTCCCTCACGACGCCAGGACAGCGGAGTCAATCACCACCTTCCGGAGACACCTGAAACCCCACCTCTTCAAGGAATACCTAGGATAGGATAAAGCAATCCTTCTCACCCCCCTTAAATGATTTAGATGCACTATTGTAAAGTGGCTGTTCCACTGATGTCAGAAGGTGAATTCACCAATTTGTAAGTCGCTCTGGATAAGAGCGTCTGCTAAATGACTTAAATGTAAATGTAAATGTATAGAGAAGGGCACTCAACATGTACTGCACTGACACAAATGACTGATGATTGGT
>NW_027005355.1:0-139772 GCF_036934945.1 Oncorhynchus masou masou
ATCATTTGGTGTGTCATCATAGTGGTCTCTGATTGGTGGTCATCATTAGGTGTGTCATCATAGTGGTCTCTGATTGGTGGCCATCATTAGGTGTGTCATCATAGTGGTCTCTGATTGGTGGTCATCATTAGGTGTGTCATCATAGTGGTTTATGACTTGTGGTCAGACTCGCTCAGGTAGAACAAACTTAAATGTCCGCCCTTTTTCAATGCTGAATTGAATGTCATTGAGAAAACAGAATTCTGTCATGATGTAATTTATTTAGCTAACATCCTTTCTGAATTTAAAAGTATTCCAAGAAGTAATAATCTAGTTTTTTCAAAAGTATCTTTAATCTGATTACAATATTTTTTGCTGGCAATGTAACTGATTACAGTTAGCATTTTTGTAATCAGATAACATGTAACCGATCCATTAGTCCCCAACCTATGATAGGCTCTACATTTATTCACAATTATCTGGTAAATGTTAGTCTTCAGACATCCAATTTCACAGTTATTGCACAGGCCTGTGCTCAATAATATCCCTGCCAGTTGGAAAAGCTATCATTATGAATCTATTGTGACTACTGCACTACACCATGGTCCCTGCCCCGAATGTCAGTTTGTTATATCTGGAGTACTTCTCCTGTCCTATTATTGTGAATTTAAGTGTGCTCTCTCTAATTCTCTCTTTCTTTCTCTCTTCTCTCTCTCTCTCTCTCGGAGGACCTGAGCCCTAGGACCATGCCTCAGGACTACCTGACATGATGACTCCTTGCTGTCCCCAGTCCACCTGGCCGTGCTGCTGCTCCAGTTTCAACTGTTCTGCCTTATTATTATTGGACCATGCTGGTCATTTATGAACATTTGAACATCTTGGCCATGTTCTGTTATCATCTCCACCCGGCACAGCCAGAAGAGGACTGGCCACCCCACATAGCCTGGTTCCTCTCTAGGTTTCTTCCTAGGTTTTGGCCTTTCTAGGGAGTTTTTCCTAGCCACTGTGCTTCTACACCTGCATTGCTTGCTGTTTGGGGTTTTAGGCTGGGTTTTTGTACAGCACTTTGAGATATCAGCTGATGTACGAAGGGCTATATAAATAAATTTGATTTGATTGGATTTGCCTGGCCCAATAATATCCCTGCCAGTTGGAAAAGCTATCATTATGAATATATTGTGACTACTGCACTACACCATGGTCCCTGCCCCGAATGGAACCTTTCATAGTGTACTATTTACTTTGGAACATCAGCCCCATACGTTGCACTGTGTAGAGAATAGGTTGCCATTTGGGACACATTGCCTATCATGTCTTGTTGAAAAATCAATTCCAAACGCCCAAATACTTTAGCCTGATTACATTTGAGAGCTACAATTTGATAAATGTGATAGATGTCTGTCATCTTGAGGGAGCCAGCAAGCCATTTGACAAACGTGTGAATAAAATTTGAGGCTGAAACATAATATGAATATGGATATATATGATGACGTAGAAATAAATCCATTATAGATATATTTATAGGGCTATATATATAACAATAATTTGTGAATAGCTTTATAGGGAAAACAAATGATTACACGAGCTTTTTGTGTGTTTTTAACCTCAATTTGGCTCTCATTGCAAATTCGTTTTTTTTATGCATGTATGCGTGGCAAAATAATTACTTCACAAAGACAGAACGTTACTTACCGTCGCTGACAACTCGTTTTATCCTCTCTTACTTTATGGTGAATTTACTTCCATCATAGGCGAATTATTTCGCGTCAACATCCTTCAAATTGACCAGCCATATGTGCGCTCCGCTGCACGCAGACAACTTTACGAACTATGGTAGGCCTATTCAAAAACTGACCGGGAGCGAAAACAAAGTACGAAACGAAATGGGAGTGATGTCTGTCCATGTTTAGGCTACCCCGAGAGCTCTTGTCTTGTTCCAAACACAACCCACTGGACACACACTGGTTGAATCGACGTTGTTTCACGTGGAATATACTTTGAATTGACGTCTGTGCCCAGTGGGAACTGCTCGTCTCCCCGCAACACAGGTCCGTCCCTACAGAGTAGGTACAGCGCGTTCACTTTCCGGCACTAATCTGGAGTGTTTTTCTCCTATCGGTATTAATTCCACATCATCTACATTGGTTCAGCAGGTGGTTGGGGGACAGGCGGCAACTGGAAGCGCATTGTCAGATTTAAGAATAAAAGCGATTATCTAACGGTTCTGTCCTCCGAAAAACCTATCTCTCCCTCTCGTGTCTCTCTCTCTCTCCCTTTCTTGCTATGACTCTCTCTCTCTCTCTCTCTCTCTCTCTCTCGTGTGTGTGAACTATTTTCCCCCTTTAGTGTACTGCATGACCGCTTGTTTACAATTGGACACATACTGTAAAGCCTTTTATCTAACGTTTCTATAGGCTGCAGAATTAGAATTCCAAACACAGAGAGGATTAGTGCAGGACAGAGAGAGATGAGGTCCCCAGCCTCCATTTCATTTATGTCAGCAGACTTCTGCCTTGAACAGATGAACTTCCACACACATGCACAAACACATGCACACAGCCACGCACAATCTCTCTCTCTCTCTCTCACACCCACACACACAGCTTTGTTTTTGTGAAATTATAGGACTTTTTGGAGTGGAAAAATGTTTGACCAACAGAAATTATATTTTCCCCTAACCCTTAGCCTAAGCCAACCTCAACCACAAAAACCATAACCCTAACCATAAATCTAACCCTGACCTTAACCCCCAAAACCCCAAACTTAACCCTTAAGCTTAAAACAACATTTGAACAAATTCAGGACCTGAAAAAAAGTGATTGTTTCTTACTTTTTCAGGACAATGGAGTGAATTGTTAAGACATTGGAGTCAATTGTTAGGACATTGGGGTCAATTGTTAGGACATTGGAGTGAATTGTTAGGACATTGGGGTGAATTGTTAGGACATTGAGTCAACAACCCCCACCCCTTGGGTTGTGCCATGGCAGAGATCTTTGTGGGCTATACTCAGCCTTGTCTCAGGATGGTAAGTTGGTGGTTGAAGATATCCCTCTAGTGGTGTGGGGGCTGTGCTTTGGCAAAGTGGTGGGGTTATATCCTTCCTGTTTGGCCCTGTCCGGGGGATGTCCTCGGATGGGGCCAGTGCCCCTGACCCCTCCTGTCTCCAGTATTTATGCTGCAGTAGTTTGTGTCGTGGGGCTAGGGACAGTTTGTTATATCTGGAGTACTTCTCCTGTCCTATTCGGTGTCCTAGAATCTAAGTGTGCGTTCTCTAATTCTCTCCTTCTCTCTTTCTTTCTCTCTCGGAAGACCTGAGCCATAGGACCATGCCCCAGGACCACTGAGGCCGACATGATGACTTCCTTGCTGTCCCCAGTCCACCTGACCGTGCTGCTGCTCCAGTTTCAACTGTTCTGCCTTATTATTATTCGATCATGCTGGTCATTTATGAACATTTTGGCCATGTTCTGTTATAATCTCCACCCTGCACAGCCAGAAGAGGACTGGCCACCCCACATAGCCTGGTTCCTCTCTAGGTTTCTTCCTAGGTTTTGGCCTTTCTAGGGAGTTTTTCCTAGCCACCGTGCTTCTACATCTGCATTGCTTGCTGTTTGGGGTTTTAGGCTGGGTTTCTGTACAGCACTTTGAGATATCAGCTGATGTACGAAGGGCTATATAAATACATTTGATTTGATTTGATTTGTTAGGACATTAAGGTCCTGATAATGTAGGTGAACAATTATACTTACTGTTAATCCAGCCACAGGAGAGGACATCTGACACACACACACACACACACACACACACACACACACACACACACACACACACACACACACCTTACCTCTCCCGCCTGTTGCGTAATGCCACTGAATGCCAGCGATGCAGATGGGAGATGGGAGATGGGTATTGCATTGTAGTAACACAACAGATGAGGAATGTCAAGGTCCGCTCTGCACACGCTTTGAAACAGCAGGACGGTTGGCTAGTATTGTGGACAACCTCACAGACAAATACAGCTACTCTGTGACAAACAGTCTATTTTATTAAAAAAATGTTTTAAGCTAGTTAACTAGGCAAGTCAGTTAAGAACACATTCTTATTTACAATGGCGGCCTAGGAACAGTGGGTTCAGTCTCGGTCAGTAGTGTGGATAATGAGGGCCTGGGTTCAGTCTAGGTCAGTAGTGTGGATAATGAGGGCCTGGGTTCAGTCTAGGTCAGTAGTGTGGATAATGAGGGCCTGGGTTCAGTCTAGGTCAGTAGCGTGGATGATGAGGGCCTGGGTTCAGTCTAGGTCAGTAGTGTGGATAATGAGGGCCTGGGTTCAGTCTAGGTCAGTAGTGTGGATAATGAGGGCCTGGGTTCAGTCTAGGTCAGTAGTGTGGATAATGAGGCCTGGGTTCAGTCTAGGTCAGTAGTGTGAATAATGAGGGCCTGGGTTCAGTCTAGGTCAGTAGTGTGGATGATGACGTGGCGGAGGGATGGTGGGTGGCGTCCATCTGATGAGATGTTAAATGCAGATCCTAATTCTCTGTTGTTACTATCCCAGACAGGCTGTGACACTCAACACCCCGGGACAGGGGACAGTGACAGGCAAAAACACTCAACACCCCAGGACAGGGGACAGTGACAGGCCAAAAACACTCAACACCCCAGGACAGGGGACAGTGACAGCCAAAACACTCAACACCCAACAGGACAGGGACACTGACAGGCCAAAACACTCAACACCCCGGACAGGGGACAGTGACAGGCCAAAACACTCAACACTCAGCACCCCGGGACAGGGGACAGTGACAGCCAAAACACTCAGCACCCCAGGACAGGGACAGTGACAGGCCAAAACACTCAACACCCCAGGACAGGGGACAGTGACAGGCCAAACACTCAACACCCCGGGACAGGGACAGTGACAGGCCAAAACACTCAACACCCCAGGACAGGGACAGTGACAGGGACTATAGAAATACAGAGGGTAGATAGACATTAAACTGAGGTCCTGACTCTCTGTTCAGCTGCCAGGACCATGATGACACTCCTCAGTTGCTGCTGGCTGGTAATCCCTAGTTGTTCTGGCTCAATTCCCAGCCTCCGCTTCACGTCTGTCTGTCACCGCCATAAACCATCACACCTATTGTAGTGTCACAACCACCTTATTACCAAGACTCCATTTTCACACCATCACTCCTTCCACTGTCAACAGCTCTCCATTATGCTATCCAGGGGTAAGAGCAAGGCGGTATGGTCCGGCACGTTGGTCCTTGTAATATAAATAGTGGGAGTAAGAAAATGAAGACAACATGTCCAATAAACTATAGGCTACTACACAACTATTTAACAATACTGCAAGTCAGACACATGAAACATGTGTGAATTGACTGGAAACCGAGTGGTAAAAATGGCTCCAAAATTGCATTGTGGTTTGAGGAAAACACATTTTGTCAAGGCAGAGATGAGTGGCCGAGACCGGCGCAGGTGGACAACAGTGGATGTATGAATTCAGGCTACAAGTGAAGGTTTAATGACAATCCCAGTTATTACACTGTGCCTCGGTGTTGTAGAACACCGGTCTCTTACCATTCATCACATTGCGACGTCACAGCGCACTGCTGGGGTTTGGATGCTGAAATTATTTTGTGAGTGAACGAATGTGCACTCTAAACAGAAAAGATTCCTGAAGTATCGTTTAGGATTTCTTCAAATTGAAACTGTGGGGAGCCCCTATAAGGATTCTTCTTTAAAAGGGTTCTTCAAACAATCAATGTTAATGGATCCTCTAAGAACCGTTTGAAGAACGTTTTGAAGAACCCTTTGGGGGTGGTAAAGGCTAAGGGAGTATGGTAAAGGCTAAGGGAGGATAGTAAAGGCTAAGGGAGGATAGTTAAGGCTAAGGGGGATAGTAAAGGCTAAGGGAGGATGGTAAAGGCTAAGGAGGATAGTTAAGGCTAAGGGAGGATGGTAAAGGCTAAGGAGGATGGTAAAGGCTAAGGGAGGATGGTAAAGGCTAAGGAGGATGATAAAGGCTATGGGGGGGTGGTAAAGGCTAAGGGAGGATAGTTAAGGCTAAGGGAGGATGGTAAAGGCTAAGGGAGGATGGTAAAGGCTAAGGGAGGATGGTAAAGGCTAAGGTAGGATGGTAAAGGCTAAGGGGGATAGTAAAGGCTAAGGGAGGATGGTAAAGGCTAAGGAGGATAGTTAAGGCTAAGGGAGGATGGTAAAGGCTAAGGGAGGATGGTAAAGGCTAAGGGAGGATAGTAAAGGCTAAGGGAGGATGGTAAAGGCTAAGGGAGTATGGTAAAGGCTAAGGGGGTGGTAAAGACTAAGGGAGGATGGTTAAGACTAATGAGGATGGTAAAGGCTAAGGGAGGATAGTAAAGACTAAGGGAGGATGGTAAAAATTAAGGGGAGGATGGTAAAGGCTAAGGAGGGGGTAAAGCCTAAGGGAGGATGGTAAAGGCTAAGGGAGGATAGTAAAGACTAAGGGGGATGGTAAAGGCTAAGGGAGGATGATAAAGGCTAAGGGGATGGTAAAGGGTAAGGGAGGATAGTAAAGACTAAGGGGGGATGGTAAGGCTAAGGGAGAATGATAAAGGCTAAGGGAGGATGGTAAAGGCTAAGAGGGGATGGTAAAGACTAAGGGAGGATGGTTAAGACTAATGGAGGATGGTAAAGGCTAAGGGAGGATGGTAAAGGCTAAGGGAGGATAGTAAAGGCTAAGGGAGGATGGTAAAGACTAAGGGAGGATGGTAAAGACTAAGGGAGGATGGTAAAGGCTAAGGGAGGATGGTAAAGGCTAAGGTAGGATGGTAAAGGCTAAGGGGGATAGTAAAGGCTAAGGGAGGATGGTAAAGGCTAAGGGAGGATAGTTAAGGCTAAGGGAGGATGGTAAAGGCTAAGGGAGGATGGTAAAGGCTAAGGGAGGATGGTAAAGGCTAAGGAGGATAGTAAAGGTTAAGGGAGAATGATAAAGGCTAAGGGAGTATGGTAAAGGCTAAGGGATGGTAAAGACTAAGGGAGGATGGTTAAGACTAATGGAGGATGGTAAAGGCTAAGGGAGGATGGTAAAGGCTAAGGGAGGATAGTAAAGGCTAAGGGAGGATGATAAAGGCTAAGGGGGTGGTAAAGACTAAGGGAGGATGGTAAAGACTAAGGGAGGATGGTAAAGGCTAAGGGAGGATAGTAAAGGCTAAGGAGGATGATAAAGTCTAAGGGGGGATGGGAAAGACTAAGGGAGGATGGTAAAGGCTAAGGGAGGATAGTAAAGACTAAGGGGGATGGTAAAGGCTAAGGGAGGATGATAAAGGCTAAGGGGGATGGTAAAGGGTAAGGGAGGATAGTAAAGACTAAGGGGGGATGGTAAAGGCTAAGGGAGAATGATAAAGGCTAAGGGAGGATGGTAAAGGCTAAGAGGGGATGGTAAAGACTAAGGGAGGATGGTTAAGACTAATGGAGGATGGTAAAGGCTAAGGGAGGATGGTAAAGGCTAAGGGAGGATAGTAAAGGCTAAGGGAGGATGGTAAAGACTAAGGGAGGATGGTAAAGACTAAGGAGGATGGTAAAGGCTAAGGGGGATGGTAAAGACTAAGGGAGGATGGTAAAGACTAAGGGAGGATGGTAAAGGCTAAGGGGGATGGTAAAGACTAAGGGAGGATGGTAAAGACTAAGGGGGATGGTAAAGGTTAAGGGAGAATGATAAAGGCTAAGGGAGTATGGTAAAGGCTAAGAGGGGATGGTAAAGACTAAGGGAGGATGGTTAAGACTAATGGAGGATGGTAAAGGCTAAGGGAGGATGGTAAAGGCTAAGGGAGGATAGTAAAGGCTAAGGGAGGATGATAAAGGCTAAGGGGGGTGGTAAAGACTAAGGGAGGATGGTAAAGACTAAGGGAGGATGGTAAAGGCTAAGGGAGGATAGTAAAGGCTAAGGGAGGATGATAAAGTCTAAGGGGGATGGGAAAGACTAAGGGAGGATGGTAAAGGCTAAGGGAGGATGGTAAAGACTAAGGAAGGATGCTAAATGTGATCTGCATAACATACCAATACCTACTGGTATGTCTCCTCGTCTTTATTGTCATGTGTGCTCCCCTCTCCGGGCCTCTAGGTCACCAGGCTACTCGTTATGGCGCACACCTGTCACCACACCTGAGATATGCAAAATAGGAAAAGTCCAAGTTGCTTTTATTATGCCGCAGTCAACCCCTAGTGATGTAACTGCCTATGTCATTACCTTCTACTCATGAGACCAAGCCCATGCATACACAGCTATACAAACAAGAGATTCCGTGTTATCTAAAGGCTCAGCAGTAAATGTCCACTCCCCTAGTTGATTTATAGTGGTATGTCTGACTAGTCTCTTATCTCTTTCACTTCCTTGCAGAGTTCTGTGTCTCTGCATCTCTTTTATCTTTGAGGCTCTTCTCACAGACACCTTGAACTCACACATCTTCTCAGACCGTTTAAAAAAATAAGAAGCAGAGACTAGAAAAGTACTGTGGAACAATATTAAGCCTTATAATACATATTCTTTTGTTGTTAATCTGTAGTCTAGGACCCTATAAATGTAGTGGGGAGGGGTCTTATAACCCCTCCCCTTCTATTAATACAACATAAGAATAATCCATTATAATAACACATAAAACATTTGGTGAAGCTCCTATCATGAACCCAATTTGACCCCATCAATATCCGTTGAATTGTGTCCATTTTCTGTTTCAGAAAGATTGCACAAATATGAAAAGATGTGATGGTATCATCATAAAACAATATGAATTTAGATCATACAAGGGACAAACCTTAAACTGAGGAGATCTTTAAATGTTTCAGTTAAGCGCCTGCACCTGCTGTCCTTTCACATTCAAATACAAATGTTTCAGTTGGGCAATTAGTTTCCTGCATGAACCCCCAACAACCAAGGAGGTTCCTCGATGAACCCCTACCTCCTATGGGGGTTCTTGGAAGAACCTTTTTAGGGGCCATTTTCAGTGCCAAGAACTCTAAGTTCTTCAAAGAACTTTTAGGATCTTTTTCAAAGAACCCTTGTTAAAAAAACCTTCATTTGTTAGAGTGTATCTTATTGGCACCAGCGGAGAGTTGGCAGAGAACATGAGCCACATCTCCAGTTGAGTGTCATATTCACTGTCTTTATCAGTCGGGTCACTGCCACTTGCGTATGTTTTTGGACAATCCTTTCCTTTCCAGGTTAATGGACGTCATATTGTATTTCAGGCTCTCCTTTTCGTAGGCCGATTATATGGATCAGACCACGTCGGAATTATTGCTCTGTTTGTCAGCAGAGTAGCTACCCTGAAATTGTTGTAGTATAATTTAAAAAATAC
This sequence comes from Oncorhynchus masou masou, assembly GCF_036934945.1. Lineage (NCBI taxonomy): Eukaryota > Metazoa > Chordata > Actinopteri > Salmoniformes > Salmonidae > Oncorhynchus > Oncorhynchus masou. The sequence goes on from NW_027005355.1 coordinate 9,315, forward strand.
GTGCACGTACTTGGGGCGTCCGTACCGGTAAAACGTTACATCTTGTTTCACCTCTGAGGCTATCTGATGTGAGGGCAATGTGCTGGCATTCTACAACTACATGGTTTCAATCAGCCAGGTTACCTACATGGTTTCAATCAGCCAGGTTACTGACATGTTTCAATCAGCCAGGTTACCTACATGGTTTCAATCAGCCAGGTTACTGACATGGTTTCAATCAGCCAGGTTAATGACATGTTTCATCAGCCAGGTTACTGACATGGTTTCAATCAGCCAGGTTAATGACATGGTTTCATCAGCCAGGTTAATGACATGGTTTCAATCAGCCAGGTTACTGACATGTTTCAATCAGCCAGGTTACTGACATGTTTCAATCAGCCAGGTTACTGACATGGTTTCAATCAGCCAGGTTAATGACATGGTTTCATCAGCCAGGTTAATGACATGTTTCAATCAGCCAGGTTACTGACATGTTTCATCAGCCAGGTTACTGACATGTTTCATCAGCCAGGTTAATGACATGTTTCAATCAGCCAGGTTACTGACATGTTTCAATCAGCCAGGTTACTGACATGTTTCAATCAGCCAGGTTACTGACATGGTTTCATCAGCCAGGTTACTGACATGTTTCAATCAGCCAGGTTACTGACATGTTTCAATCAGCCAGGTTACTGACATGGTTTCATCAGCCAGGTTACTGACATGTTTCATCAGCCAGGTTACTGACATGTTTCAATCAGCCAGGTTACTGACATGTTTCAATCAGCCAGGTTACTGACATGTTTCAATCAGCCAGGTTACTGACATGTTTCAATCAGCCAGGTTAATGACATGTTTCAATCAGCCAGGTTACTGACATGTTTCAATCATTATGGTTAATGACATGTTTCAATCAGCCAGGTTACTGACATGGTTTCATCAGCCAGGTTACTGACATGTTTCATCAGCCAGGTTAATGACATGTTTCATAAGCCAGGTTACTGACATGTTTCAATCAGCCAGGTTACTGACATGTTTCAATCAGCCAGGTTACTGACATGGTTTCAAATCAGCCAGGTTACTGACATGTTTCAATCAGCCAGGTTACTGACATTTTCAATCAGCCAGGTTACTGACATGGTTTCATCAGTTTGCAGGTTACTGACATGTTTCAATCAGTGGTTACTGACATGTTTCAGTGGTCAAAGGTTACTGACATGTTTCAATCAAGGTTACTGACATGTTTCAATCAGCCAGGTTAGAGGAGGTGACATGTTTCAAAGCCAGTGTTAATGACATGTTTCAATCATCTGGTTAAACATGTTTCATCAGCCAGGTTAATGACATGGTTTCAATCAGCCAGGTTACTGTTGAATTTATTATGGATTTATTATGGAATAATGAATAAACAATATCCCCATTTTAAATAGAATTGTATCTAGGTAAACTTATACTTATACTGTTTTATAAGTGATTGACAATATGAGTTCATAAGAAGGGATTGTGTGACACGGACAAGGAGTAATAAAAAGTTAATGAACACCATCCCAACTTGGCAGGAACAAAGGTGTGGACTGTGTAAACACATAAGGTCGTTAGCCTATGGTTAATGACCCAACTGAAACTTAGCTCTGGGGTTTTTAGATAAGGCAGTGAGTGCATTCCTAGGTTTGCTGTTAATTATAACTGTCAGTTCAGTGGTGATCGATAATGTTGAGTGGTCAAAAGTTATCTGACATGTTTAGTAAGTTAGAATGAACTTTTCACCTTACTTTGTCATGGTCGAGAGGAGGTGATTCATGTTAAAGCAGTGAAATGACGTCATGATCTGTATATAAACTGGTTTCATCGTGTTACTGACATGGTTTCATCGCTCCGAGAATAAATTCTATTACCTATTATTTAAAGACTGGTCTGACATGTCTATTTTATGCAAACAAGAAATCTTACAAATTCTCATTAAATAGATTAAGGGCTTTCAATTGATGAAAACACATTGGCATAATTAAATTATATTAACAGTTACTGACATGTTTCAATCAGCCAGGTTACTGACATATAAATCTTAGTGAAAAGCTGAAAACAGTAGAGTAGTGTGATCGTGATGTGTAGGCAAGAGAAGAGAACACACACACAGAGAGAGAGAGAGAGATAAATACACACACACACACAGACACACATAGAGAGAGAGATCAGAACAGACAGACAGACAGACAGACAGACAGGGAGGGAGGGAGGGAGGGAGGGAGGGAGGGAGGGAGGGAGGGAGGGAGGGAGGGAGGGAGGGAGGGAGGGAGGGAGGGAGGGAGGGAGGGAGGGAGGGAGGGAGGGGGAGGGAGGGGACAGAGCAGGAGTGTGATGATAGTGATTATTAATGAGTTGGCCTGTGATCCCTGGATGATGAATATCAAGGATTACTGTTAATCCAGCCACAGGAGACATGACATGACACACACACACACACACACACACACACACACACACACACACACACATGCACACGCACGCACGCACGTACACACGCACACACACACACACACACACACACACACACACACACATACATACATCCAGCAAAGAGAAAGCAGAGAATGTGAGACTCGCTGCAGAATGCTCTGGTAGCCATGCTGGTTAAGTGTGACTTGAATTCTAAATAAATCACTGACAGTGTCACCAGCAAAGCACCCCCACACCATCACACCACCTCCTCCTCCATGCTTTACGGTGGGAACCATTTCATTTAGCAGGTGTCCCATAATTTGTGGAATATCTTTCCTTCTTAATGCGTTTGAGCCAATCAGTTGTGTTGTGACAAGGTAGGAGTGGTATAGAGAAGATAGCCCTATTTGGTAATCACTCTCCTTCTTGGTCAAATAGCCCTTACAGCCTGGAGGTTTGTTGGGTCATTGTCCTGTTGAAAAACAAATTATAGTCCCACTAATCGCAAACCAGATGGGATGACGTACCCCTGCAGAATGCTGTGGTGGCCATGCTGGTCAAGTGTGCCTTGAATTCTAAATAGACCACCGACAATGTCACCAGCAAAGCACCCCCACATCAACACACCTCCTCCTCCATGCTTCACGGTGGGAAGCACACATGCGGAGATCATCCGTTCACCTACTCTGAGTCTCACAAAGACAAGGCGGTTGGAACCCAAAACCTCAAAGGTGGACTCATCAGAGCAAAGGACAGATTTCCATCAGTCAAATGTTCATTGCTTGTGTTTCTTGTCCCAAGCAAGTCTCTTCTTCTCATTGGTGTCCTTTAGTAGTGGTTTCTTTGCAGCAATTTGACCGTGAAGACCTGATTCACACAGTCTCCTCTGAACAGTTGATGTTGAGATTTTTGTCAGTTACTTGAACTCTGTGTAGCATTTATTTAGGCTGCAATTTCTGAGGCTGGTAACTCTAATGAACTTATCCTCTGCAGCAGAGGTAACTCTGGGTCTTCCTTTCCTGTGGTGGTCCTCATGAGAGCCAGTTAACTCTAATGAACTTATCCTCTGCAGCAGAGATATCTCTGGGTCTTCCTTTCCTGTGGCGGTGCTCATGAGAGCCAGTTAACTCTAATGAACTTATCCTCTGCAGCAGAGGTAACTCTGGGTCTTCCTTTCCTGTGGTGGTCCTCATGAGAGCCAGTTAACTCTAATGAACTTATCCTCTGCAGCAGAGGTAACTCTGGGTCTTCCTTTCCTGTGGTGGTCCTCATGAGAGCCAGTTAACTCTAATGAACTTATCCTCTGCAGCAGAGATATCTCTGGGTCTTCCTTTCCTGTGGCGGTGCTCATGAGAGACAGTTTCATCATAGAGCTTGATGGTTTTGTGAATGCACTTGAAGATACTTTCAACGTTCTTGAAATGTTCCTTATTGACGGACCTTCATGTCTTAATGTAATGATGGACTGTCGTTTCTCTTGCTTATTTGAGCTGTTCGTGACATAATATGGGCGCGTCCAAACTTTTGCCTTGTACTGTATTTCATGGGTTATTGTTAGACGATTGCAAGCTATAATGAACATGGCAGTTGGCGTCACCGTGCGAGAGTTTGTCACATTAACAATGTGCCTTTGCTGTAGCAAGGCATTTTTGAAAATACATGTTTTTTTTTTCAAATGCAAATCTTTCTAAAGAATAATCTCTCTGCCTCCAGTGAATAACTGTGAGACCTAGGTTGATTGGAAGCACAATCTACAGTGTCACCCTGGGTTTATTCACATTGGAGAAGTAACTCAGTCCCATGGAATCAGTCTATTCCCAAAGTCATGCACTGCGCAGACAGTGTGTACATTGACTGGCTCCCTGCTAATTCAACTACAGCCCACACGAGTTTAAAATATCTGACCCAGGTTTGTCACCATTGCTCCGTTTGATTTGGATCCTGGGTTTAAAATGATAACCTGAACAAGTCTATGGAATGTTGTTACCCTGGATTTTAAGAGGATAACCTGAACAAGCCTATGGAATGTTGTTACCCTGGGTTTAAGATGATAACCTTAACTAGCCTATGGAATGTTGTTACCCTGGGTTTAAGAGGATAACCTTAACTAGCCTATGGAATGTTGTTACCCTGGGTTTAAGATGATAACCTTAACAAGCCTATGGAATGTTGTTACCCTGGGTTTAAGAGGATAACCTTAACTAGCCTATGGAATGTTGTTACCCTGGGTTTAAGAGGATAACCTTAACAAGCCTATGGAATGTTGTTACCCTGGGTTTAAGATGATAACCTTAACTAGCCTATGGAATGTTGTTACCCTGGGTTTAAGAGGATAACCTTAACAAGCCTATGGAATGTTGTTACCCTGGGTTTAAGAGGATAACCTTAACAAGCCTATGGAATGTTGTCTCTGGCTGGGGCAGCCTTCTCCTTTGAAGGATCAAATGTACGTAACAAACATAAAAACACAACATGCAAAAATGTCTGAGATTTTACTGAGTTATAGTTCATATAAGGAAATCAGTCAATTGAAATAAATAATTTGGGCCCTAATCTATGGATTTCACATAACTGGGAATACAGATGTGCATCTGTTGGTCACAGATACCTTAAAGAAAACGTAGGGGTGTGGGATCAGAAAACCAGTCAGTGTCTGGTGTGACCACCATTTGCCTCATGCAGTGCGACACATCTCCTTCACATAGAGTTTATCAGGCTGTTGACTGTGAAATGTTGTCCCACTCCTCTTCAATGGCTGTGCGAAGTTGCTGGATATTGGCGGGAACTGGAACGCGCTGTTGGTACACGCCGATCCAGAGCATTCCAAACATGCTCAATGGGTGATATATCTGGTGAGTGTGCAGGCAATGGAAGAACTGGGACATTTTTGTTCAGTGTTTATTCAATCAGTCAACATGTGAGGGAGTACCTGATCTGTAACACTGGGATCCCAACAAGACAGGTTGAACCAAACTACATAATGATTTTCCATTCCTGACACAATGGCCCTCAATGTTTCCTTCTGACTTCCTGAAACACAATGGGGTGAGTTGGTCCAGTGAGTTGGTCCAGTGAGTTGGTCCAGTGAGTTGGTCCTATGATGAGGTCCTATGATGAGGTCCTATGATGAGGTCCTGTGAGGAGGTCCTGTGAGGAGGTCCTGTGATGAGGTCCTGTGAGGAGGTCCTATGAGGAGGTCCTGTGAGGAGGTCCTATGATGAGGTCCTGTGAGGAGGTCCTGTGAGGAGGTCCTGTGAGGAGGTCCTGTGATGAGGTCCATGTGAGGAGGTCCTGTGAGGAGGTCCTGTGAGGAGGTCCTATGAGGAGGTCCTATGAGGGAGGTCCTGTGAGTTGGTCCTATGAGGAGGTCCTGTGAGGAGGTCCTATGAGGAGGTCCTGTGAGGAGGTCCTGTGAGGAGGTCCTGTGAGGAGGTCCTGTAATGAGGTCCTGTGAGGAGGTCCTGTGAGGAGGTCCTGTGAGGAGGTCCTGTAATGAGGTCCAGTGAGGAGGTCCTATGAGGATGAGGTCCTGTGAGGAGGTCCTGTGAGGAGGTCCTGTGAGGAGGTCCTGTGAGGAGGTCCTGAGGAGGTCCTGTGATGAGGTCTTGTGAGGAGGTCCTGTGAGTTGGTCCTGTGAGGAGGTCCTGTGAGGGGGTCCTGTGAGGAGGTCCAGTGAGGAGGTCCTATGAGGAGGTCCTGTGAGGAGGTCCTATGAGGAGGTCCTGTGAGGAGGTCCTGTGAGGAGGTCCTGTGAGGAGGTCCTATGAGGAGGTCCTGTGATGAGGTCTGTGAGGAGGTCCTGATGAGGTCCTGTGAGGAGGTCCTGTGAGGAGGTCCTGTGAGGAGGTCCTGAGGAGGTCCTGTGAGGAGGTCCTGTGAGGAGTTGGTCCTGTGAGGAGGTCCTGTGAGGAGGTCCTGTGAGGAGGTCCTGTAATGAGGGTCCTGTGAGGAGTTGGTCCTGTGATGAGGTCTTGTGAGGAGGTCCTATGATGAGGTCCTGTGAGGAGGTCCTGTGAGGAGGTCCTGTGAGGAGGTCCTATGAGGAGGTCCTGTGAGGAGGTCCTATGAGTTGGTCCTGTGAGGAGGTCCTGTGAGGAGGTCCTGTGAGGAGGTCCTATGAGGAGGTCCTGTGAGGAGGTCCTATGAGTTGGTCCTGTGAGGAGGTCCTGTGAGGAGGTCCTGTGAGGAGGTCCTATGAGGAGGTCCTGTGAGGAGGTCCTGTGAGGAGGTCCTGTGAGGAGGTCCTATGAGGAGGTCCTATGAGGAGGTCCTGTGAGGAGGTCTATGAGGAGGTCTAGGTCCTGTGAGGAGGTCCTGTGAGTTGGTCCAGTGAGGAGGTCCTATGATGAGGTCCTGTGAGGAGGTCCAGTGAGTTGGTCCTGTGAGGAGGTCCTGTGGGAGGAGGTCCTGTGAGGAGGTCCTGTGAGGAGGTCCTGTGAGGAGGTCTAGTGAGTTGGTCCTGTGAGGAGGTCCAGTGAGTTGGTCCTGTGAGGAGGTCCTGTGAGGAGGTCCTATGAGGAGGTCCTGTGATGAGGTCTTGTGAGGAGGTCCTGTGAGGAGGTCCTGTGAGGAGGTCATATGAGGAGGTCCTGTGAGGAAGGTCCTATGAGGAGGTCCTATGAGGAGGTCTTGTGAGGAGGTCCTGTGAGGAGGTCCTGTGAGGAGGTCCTGTGAGGAGGTCCTGTGAGGAGGTCCTGTGAGGAGGTCCTGTGAGGAGGTCCTGTGAGGGAGGTCCAGTGAGTTGGTCTTGTGAGGAGGTCCTGTGAGGAGGTCCTGTGAGGAGGTCATATGAGGAGGTCCTGTGAGAAGGTCCTATGAGGAGGTCCTATGAGGAGGTCTTGTGAGGAGGTCCTGTGAGGAGGTCCTGTGAGGAGGTCCTGTGAGGAGGTCCTGTGAGGAGGTCCTGTGAGGAGGTCCTGTGTGGGGGTCCTGTGAGGAGGTCCTATGAGGAGGTCCTGTGAGGAGGTCCTGTGAGGGGGTCCTATGAGGGGGTCCTGTGAGGAGGTCCAGTGAGGAGGTCCTGTGAGGAGGTCCTATGAGGAGGTCCTATGAGGGGGTCCTGTGAGGAGGTCCTATGAGGAGGTCTTGTGAGGAGGTCCTGTGAGGAGGTCCTGTGAGGAGGTCCTGTGAGTTGGTCCTGTGAGGAGGTCCTATGAGGGGGTCCTGTGAGGAGGTCCTATGAGGGGGTCCTATGAGGGGGTCCTGTGAGGAGGTCCAGTGAGGAGGTCCTGTGAGGAGGTCCTGTGAGGAGGTCCTATGAGGAGGTCCTATGAGGAGGTCCTGTGAGGAGGTCCTATGAGGAGGTCCTGTGAGGAGGTCCTGTGAGGAGGTCCTGTGAGGAGGTCCTGTGAGGAGGTCCTGTGTTGTAGCAATTCACCTTGTTCCTGCTTCCTGTACAATGATTTGTTGACCAATAGAAAACAACCCGGTATACATCCCAAGAGGACAGCCTTGGCAGCAGCTAACGGAGATCCACAATACAATACAAATACCCTATTCCATATGTAGTGCACTACTTTTTAACCTATTCTCTATGGGCCCTGGTCAAAAGCAGTGGACTATAAAGAGAATAGGGTGATATTTGGGATGCAGATTGGTCCCTGTGTCCGAGCTGAGGCCAGGGGGCCATAGTGGAGGAGGTGGAGGGAGGAGGGAAGATGGTGGCTGTCAGACTTGCATTGTTGCACTGGTCTGTCTTTCTGCTGACAGGATCAGCTGGCAGTCTGTCTCCCCCTCTCTGCCTTAGCACACAAACACACGGTAGAGAGAGAGAGACAGAGAGGCACACCCTGACACACGCACACAGAGGAGTGCCACACACAGATCAGGGAGCTACAGGAAGATACACAGTGGAGAGGATGCAGAGGAAGACAGACGGACGGGTGGGCGGACAGACAGAGAGAGAGAGTCAGAGAGAGAGTCAGAGAGAGAGAGAGTCAGAGAGAGAGAGCCAAAGAGTGAGAGAGACAGAGAGATATATAGAGAAGGAGCGAGAGAGAGACAGAGAGAGACAGAGAGAGAGAAAAAGGCAGAGAGAGACGAAGGCAGAGAGAGACAAAGAGAGAGAGAAAGGCAGAGAGAGAGAAAGGCAGAGAGAGACAAAGAGAGAGAGAAAGGTAGAGAGAGACAGAGAGAGAGAGAAAGGTAGAGACAGACAAAAAGAGAGAGAGAGAGAGAGAGAGAGAGAGAGAGAGAGAGAGGCAGAGAGAGACAAAGAGAGAGAGAGAGAGAGAGAGAGAGAGAGACAGAGAGACAGAGAGAGAGAAAGGTAGAGAGAGACAAAGAGAGAGAGAGAGAGAGAGAGAGAGAGAGAGAGAGAAAGGCAGAGAGAGACAAAGAGAGAGAGAGACAGAGAGAGAGAGAGAGAGAGAGAGAGAGAGAGAAAGGTAGAGAGAGACAAGAGAGAGAGAGAGAGAGAGAGAGAGAGAGAGAGAGAGAGAGAGAGAAAGGCGGAGAGAGACAAAGAGAGAGAGAGAGAGAGAGAGAGAGAGAGAGAGAGAGAGAGACAGACAGAGACAGAATGGAAATGTCATTACATCACAGGCTCCCTCCTCTTCTCCTGTGGGAATGAAACACAACTCCCTGATCCCTTCTGCCTGTCTGATTATAATCCCCAGTAACCGGAGAACACCGATGTTGTTGTGTCCATGTTTACAGGCTTAGTTACAAGTGATGAGAGCTGCGACGTGTTTAAAACACAATGCTACACAACCGGCTGTGTTTAGTCTGTAGCCGCTAAACTACCACACACTAAGAAAAGAGGGTTCCTCAAGGGTTCTTTGGGAAGGGTGAGGGTTCTATGTGGAACCATAATGACTAAAACAACCATTTGAGCTCTTCGATGGTTCTTTTCAGTTCACAAAGGTGTTCTTTCCTCTTATAGTGAACATTTAAATAATCGTGGCGGCGGCCTATTACTATATGTTAGGGCGTGGTTTCCTCACAACTCTTTTAGTGAACATTTAAATAATCGGGCAGCGGCTATTACTATATGTTAGGGGCGTGGTTTCCTCACAACTCTTTTAGTGAACATTTAAATAATCGGGGCAGCGGCCTATTACTATATGTTAGGGCGTGGTTTCCTCACCACTCTTTTAGTGAACATTTAAATAATCGGGGCAGCGGCCTATTACTATATGTTAGGGGCGTGGTTTCCTCACAACTCTTTTAGTGAACATTTAAATAATCGGGGGCGGCCTATTACTATATGTTAGGGGCGTGGTTTCCTCACAACTCTTTTAGTGAACATTTAAATAATCGGGCGGCGGCCTATTACTATATGTTAGGGGCGTGGTTTCATCACAACTCTTTTAGTGAACATTTAAATAATCGGGCGGCGGCCTATTACTATATGTTAGGGGCGTGGTTTCCTCACCACTCAACAGTGAGTGAGAGTGTCGTTCCAGTTGATCTATTGTGTTGTGTTAAGCCATTACACATGTTAAACATGACTACGGTCAGCGAGGGAGTCTTGTGTAAGACTGACGTTTGGCCTTGCATCAACTGAGACCTGTCGAAATCATCTCCTTATGGGACCCCCAGTCGTTCCAGACCTAACACTCCTGATTCAACTTGTTAATTAACACAATCAAACCAGTGGTTGTCATTCATCTCCTTATGGGACCCCCAGCTGTTCCAGAGCTGGCACTCCTGATTCAACTTGTTAATTAACACAATCAAACCCACGGTATTTCAACTTGTTAATTAACACAATCAAACCCCACGGTATTTCAACAAGTGCCCTGTATTGTTCTTCAAATGGTTCTTTATAGAACCAATAAAAGGGTTCTGCTATGGTTACAAGCCAAAGAACCCTCATTGGGCACTATGTAGAAACATTTGTTTTTAGTGAGTAAATTAGACATCACACAACTAGGATTGTGTACCAAATGGCACCCTATTCCCTATATAGTACACTACTATAGACCAGAGCGCCATTCCCTATATAGTGGTACTACTATAGACCAGAGCCCTATTCCCTATATAGTGGTACTACTATAGACCAGAGCCCTATTCCCTATATAGTGATACTACTATAGACCAGAGTTGTCTATTCCCTATATAGTGGTACTACTATAGACCAGAGCCCTATTCCCTATATAGTGATACTACTATAGACCAGAGCCCTATTCCCTATATAGTGGTACTACTATAGACCAGAGCCCTATTCCCTATATAGTGATACTACTGTAGACCAGAGCCCTATTCCCTATATAGTGGTACTACTATAGACCAGAGCCCTATTCCCTATATAGTGGTACTACTATAGACCAGAGCCCTATTCCCTATATAGTGGTACTACTATAGACCAGAGCCCTATTCCCTATATAGTGGTACTACTATAGACCAGAGCCCTATTCCCTATATAGTGATACTACTATAGACCAGAGCCCTATTCCCTATATAGTGGTACTACTATAGACCAGAGCCCTATTCCCTATATAGTGGTACTACTATAGACCAGAGCCCTATTCCCTATATAGTGGTACTACTATAGACCAGAGCCCTATTCCCTATATAGTGGTACTACTATAGACCAGAGCCCTATTCCCTGTATAGTGGTACTACTATAGACCAGAGCCCTATTCCCTATATAGTGGTACTACTATAGACCAGAGCCCTATTCCCTATATAGTGCACTACTATAGACCAGAGCCCTATTCCCTATATAGTGGTACTACTATAGACCAGAGCCCTTAACCCTCTACATGCTGACAGGAGTAACAGACCACTCCCCCTGTGTTGTCAGCCAGTCACATTAACCCTCTACATGCTGACAGGAGTAACAGACCACTCCCCCTGTGTTGTCAGCCAGTCACATTAACCCTCTACATGCTGACAGGAGTAACAGACCACTCCCCCTGTGTTGTCAGCCAGTCACATTAACCCTCTACATGCTGACAGGAGTAACAGACCACTCCCCCTGTGTTGTCAGCCAGTCACATTAACCCTCTACATGCTGACAGGAGTAACAGACCACTCCCCCTGTGTTGTCAGCCAGTCACATTAACCCTCTACATGCTGACAGGAGTAACAGACCACTCCCTGTGTTGTCAGCCAGTCACATTAACCCTCTACATGCTGACAGGAGTAACAGACCACTCCCCCTGTGTTGTCAGCCAGTCACATTAACCCTCTACATGCTGACAGGAGTAACAGACCACTCCCCCTGTGTTGTCAGCCAGTCACATTAACCCTCTACATGCTGACAGGAGTAACAGACCACTCCCCCTGTGTTGTCAGCCAGTCACATTAACCCTCTACATGCTGACAGGAGTAACAGACCACTCCCCCTGTGTTGTCAGCCAGTCACATTAACCCTCTACATGCTGACAGGAGTAACAGACCACTCCCCCTGTGTTGTCAGCCAGTCACATTAACCCTCTACATGCTGACAGGAGTAACAGACCACTCCCCCTGTGTTGTCAGCCAGTCACATTAACCCTCTACATGCTGACAGGCGTAACAGACCACTCCCCCTGTGTTGTCAGCCAGTCACATTAACCCTCTACATGCTGACAGGCGTAACAGACCACTCCCCCTGTGTTGTCAGCCAGTCACATTAACCCTCTACATGCTGACAGGAGTAACAGACCACTCCCCCTGTGTTGTCAGCCAGTCACATTAACCCTCTACATGCTGACAGGAGTAACAGACCACTCCCCCTGTGTTGTCAGCCAGTCACATTAACCTCTACATGCTGACAGGAGTAACAGACCACTCCCCCTGTGTTGTCAGCCAGTCACATTAACCCTCTACATGCTGACAGGAGTAACAGACCACTCCCCCTGTGTTGTCAGCCAGTCACATTAACCCTCTACATGCTGACAGGAGTAACAGACCACTCCCCTGTGTTGTCAGCCAGTCACATTAACCCTCTACATGCTGACAGGCGTAACAGACCACTCCCCCTGTGTTGTCAGCCAGTCACATTAACCCTCTACATGCTGACAGGCGTAACAGACCACTCCACCTGTGTTGTCAGCCAGTCACATTAACCCTCTACATGCTGACAGGAGTAACAGACCACTCCCCCTGTGTTGTCAGCCAGTCACATTAACCTCTTGAAACTCTAGGGGCGCTATATCATTTTTGGATAAAAAGACGTGCCCGTTTTAAGCGCAATATTTTGTCACAAAAAGATGCTCGAATATGCATTTAATTGGTAGCTTTGGAAAGAAAACACTCTGACGTTTCCAGAACTGCAAAGATATTTCCTGTGCGTGCCCTAGAACGTGAGCTACAGGCAAAACCAAGATGAAACGGCATCCAGGAAATGAGCAGGATTTTTGAGGCTCCGTTTTCCATTGTCTCCTTATATGGCTGTGAATGCGAGAGGAATGAGTCTGCCCTTTCTGTCGTTTCCCCAAGGTGTCTGCAGCATTGTGACGTATTTGTAGGCATATCATTGGAAGATTGACCATAAGAGACCACATTTACCAGGTGTACGCCCGGTGTCCTGCGCCGAAATTGGTGCGCAAACCTCAGCTGCAAGTATTTTTCCATGGAATTCAGAGAAGAAAGCAGGCTTCCACGAACGATATATCAATGAAGAGATATGTGAAAAAACACCTTGAGGATTGATTCCAAACAACGTTTGCCATGTTTCGGTCGATATTATGGAGTTAATTCGGAAAAAGTTTGACGTTGTTGGTGACTGAATTTTCGGTTCGTTTCGGTAGCCAAATGTGATGTACAAAACGGAGCGATTTCTCCTACACAAAGATGCTTTCAGGAAAAACTGAACATTTGCTATGTAACTGAGAGTCTCCTCATTGAAAACATCCGAAGCTCTTCAAAGGTAAATGATTTTATTTATTTGGTTATCTGGTTTTTGTGAAAATGTTGCGTGCTAAATGCTACTCAAAATGCTAAGCTAGCTTAGCATACTCTTACACAAATTAGTGAATAGCGATGGTTCAAAAGCATATTTTGAAAATCTGAGATGACAGTGTTGTTAAGAAAAGGCTAAGCTTTAGAGCAGGTGCATTATTTTCATTTTATTTGCGATTTTCAGAAATCGTTAACGTTACATTATGCTAATGAGCTTGAGGCTATAACTGTATACAGGTTTTTTTCATAGCCAAACGTGAACAAAACGGAGCGATTTGTCCTACACAAATAATACTTTTTTGAAAAACTGAACATTTGCTATCTAACTGAGTCTCCTCATTGAAAACATCTGAAGTTCTTCAAAGGTAAATGATTTTATTTGAATTATTTTCTTGTTTTTGTGAAAATGTTGCTGGCTGAATTCTAGGCTTATAGCTATGTTAGCAATCAATACTCTTACACAAATGCTTGTTTAGCTATGGTTGAAAAGCATATTTTGAAAATCTGAGATGACAGTGTTGTTAACAAAAGTCTAAGCTTGAGAGCAAATATATTTATTTCATTTCATTTGCGATTTTCATGAATAGTTAACGTTGCGTTATGCTAATGAGCTTGAGGCTATAAATAGAATCCCGGATCCGGGATTGCGTAACAGACCACTGAAGACTAGGATAAAGTGATATCAGACAGAAAGCCCTGAAACACACTGGCCATGTTTGGAAACTCCCACTATAGTACTAAATAGTATGCAACATTTTGTACTTTTATAGTATGTGACATTTTGAAAATAGTACTCCGAATTCATCTACAGTATAATCTATAGCTTCTCCCCTCTCTCTCTCTGTGACTCTGTCTGTGTGTGTGACTGTGTGTGTGACTCTCTGTGTGTGTGACTCTCTCTGTGTGTGTGTCTCTGTGTGTGTGACTCTCTCCGTGTGTGTCTGTGTGTGTGACTCTCTGTGTGTGTGTGTGACTCTCTCTGTGTGTGTCTGTGTGTGTGACTCTGTCTGTGTGTGTGACTCTCTCTGTGTGTGTCTGTGTGTGTGACTCTCTGTGTGTGTGTGTGACTCTCTCCGTGTGTGTATGTGTGTGAGACTCTCTCTCCGTATGTGTGTGACTCTCTCCATGTGCGTGTGTGAATCTCTCCGTGTATGTATGTGAATCTCTCCGTGTGTGTGAATCTCTCCGTGTGTGTGTGTGAATCTCTCCGTGTGTGTGTGTGTGTGTGTGTGTGTGTGTGTGTGTGTGTGTGAATCTCGCCGTGTGTGTGTGAGATTCTCCAGCAGCAGGCCAGGACATTGGAACAACGTCCCCCTGACAGGAACCTCCAAGGTAACAGTGTATTCAATACAACATCCAGATAGATGACCCCCAGTGTCGCCATCACAACGGGATATTTATTTCTGACACTGAGGCAGAGGACAATAATAAGGAAACAAGAAACATTATGATGTCACGTTTATTTTAATGTACAACACTTAAACACACACTGTGTTGTTTTCCTGGAAGTAAACAAGTAGTATGCATTAATGTGAAGACATGAAGCATTTAAGAAGAGCGACCCGAGGACTGGCCGACCAATAAATAACTGTATCAACATTTAAAACTAAAAAAACAGATTCACAAAATACAAATATAATATGACATTAATGAACAACTTCCTAAATACTGAACACTTCTCATACAACTCAAGTCAAAATAACTTGAATAGAAAAACTAAAAAACGACCCAAATAAATACATAAATAAATTAATAATTAAATAAATACTGGTCTTCTCAATTAAATGAGAAACCTGGCAACTTCATAAATACTGGTCTTCTCATGAAGATCAATCAAAATCTGCTTGAAAAGAAATGTTGTTCACTCCTGTGACCGACAGTGAGTATATACAAAACATTAGGAACACCCTCCTCCACTTTAGCCCTCAGAGCATCCTCAACTTGTCAGGTCGTGGACTCTACAAGGTGTTGAAAGCCTTCCACAGGGTCTCTACAAGGTGTTGAAAGCCTTCCACAGGGACTCTACAAGGTGTTGAAAGCCTTCCACAGGGACTCTACAAGGTGTTGAAAGCCTTCCACAGGGACTCTACAAGGTGTTGAAAGCCTTCCACAGGGACTCTACAAGGTGTTGAAAGCCTTCCACAGGGACTCTACAAGGTGTTGAAAGCCTTCCACAGGGACTCTACAAGGTGTTGAAAGCCTTCCACAGGGACTCTACAAGGTGTTGAAAGCCTTCCACAGGGACTCTACAAGGTGTTGAAAGCCTTCCACAGGGACTCTACAAGGTGTTGAAAGCCTTCCACAGGGTCTCTACAAGGTGTTGAAAGCCTTCCACAGGGACTCTACAAGGTGTTGAAAGCCTTCCACAGGGACTCTACAAGGTGTTGAAAGCCTTCCACAGGGACTCTACAAGGTGTTGAAAGCCTTCCACAGGGACTCTACAAGGTGTTGAAAGCCTTCCACAGGGACTCTACAAGGTGTTGAAAGCCTTCCACAGGGACTCTACAAGGTGTTGAAAGCCTTCCACAGGGTCTCTACAAGGTGTTGAAAGCATTCCACAGGGTCTCTACAAGGTGTTGAAAGCATTCCACAGGGTCTCTACAAGGTGTTGAAAGCATTCCACAGGGACTCTACAAGGTGTTGAAAGCTTTCCACAGGGTCTCTACAAGGTGTTGAAAGCCTTCCACAGGGACTCTACAAGGTGTTGAAAGCCTTCCACAGGGACTCTACAAGGTGTTGAAAGCCTTCCACAGGGACTCTACAAGGTGTTGAAAGCCTTCCACAGGGACTCTACAAGGTGTTGAAAGCCTTCCACAGGGACTCTACAAGGTGTTGAAAGCCTTCCACAGGGTCTCTACAAGGTGTTGAAAGCCTTCCACAGGGACTCTACAAGGTGTTGAAAGCCTTCCACAGGGTCTCTACAAGGTGTTGAAAGCCTTCCACAGGGTCTCTACAAGGTGTTGAAAGCCTTCCACAGGGACTCTACAAGGTGTTGAAAGCCTTCCACAGGGACTCTACAAGGTGTTGAAAGCCTTCCACAGGGTCTCTACAAGGTGTTGAAAGCCTTCCACAGGGACTCTACAAGGTGTTGAAAGCCTTCCACAGGGACTCTACAAGGTGTTGAAAGCCTTCCACAGGGTCTCTACAAGGTGTTGAAAGCCTTCCACAGGGACTCTACAAGGTGTTGAAAGCCTTCCACAGGGACTCTACAAGGTGTTGAAAGCCTTCCACAGGGACTCTACAAGGTGTTGAAAGCCTTCCACAGGGACTCTACAAGGTGTTGAAAGCCTTCCACAGGGTCTCTACAAGGTGTTGAAAGCCTTCCACAGGGACTCTACAAGGTGTTGAAAGCCTTCCACAGGGTCTCTACAAGGTGTTGAAAGCCTTCCACAGGGACTCTACAAGGTGTTGAAAGCCTTCCACAGGGTCTCTACAAGGTGTTGAAAGCCTTCCACAGGGACTCTACAAGGTGTTGAAAGCCTTCCACAGGGACTCTACAAGGTGTTGAAAGCCTTCCACAGGGACTCTACAAGGTGTTGAAAGCCTTCCACAGGGACTCTACAAGGTGTTGAAAGCCTTCCACAGGGACTCTACAAGGTGTTGAGTTAGCTAGGGTTAGCTAGTGTTAGAGTTAGCTAGGGTTAGAGTTAGCTAGTGATAACTAGGGTTAGAGTTAGCTAGAGTTAGCTCGGGTTAGAGTTAGCTCGGGTTAGAGTTAGCTCGGGTTAGAGTTAGCTCGGGTTAGAGTTAGCTCGGGTTAGAGTTGCGTAAATTCAAATCTGGTATCAGGATAAATATAACAATGAGTCACCGATTTTATAGTATGCATTTTTTATTAGCTAAGTAATAAATGGCAAATGCAACATTCGTATATACGGGCTCACTGTAATACCACGCAGGGCAGAACAGAGAACTGACAAGACGTATGTAAAACAGTATTCTTTATACTGTGATAGGCCAACAGACGGGTTGGAACTGTCTATCACAGTAGAGGCTGGGCGTGGTTTAAACTTGCTCGGCCTATTGCAGGCGCTCAGACGGGTCCCCGCCTCTTGGCGCTTCTGTTGATAGATGTAACTTGCTTGTGAAGAACATCCAGGTTCTCATACCGTTATCTCGCACCTGGCTCCTGTTATCTAACAAAAGGCCGCTTGTTCTCGCAACACCCCGCTCTGAATGTGCCCCCTCCCAACTCATTGAACAGTTCCTGTCTTCATGCTTCTCTGTATTTTTCCATCATGAGAAAGTCCCATGGCCCTGATACTTTTAACAATGTTTCAAGTCAGCTATGTTGCATAACACATACATACATCCACACAAGCCAACAGCAGATAATATTCAATCATATATATGGTAATGGCTATAATGTAAAATACAGGATCCAACACTCGTGATAGCTAGGGTTAGAGTTAGCTAGGGTTAGAGTTAGCTAGTGATAGCTTAGGTTAGAGTTAGAGTTAGCTAGTGATAGCTTAGGTTAGAGTTAGCTAGGGTTAGAGTTAGCTAGTGATAGCTTAGGTTAGAGTTAGCTAGGGTTAGAGTTAGCTAGTGATAGCTTAGGTTAGAGTTAGCTAGGGTTAGAGTTAGCTAGTGATAGCTTAGGTTAGAGTTAGCTAGGGTTAGAGTTAGCTAGGGTTAGAGTTAGCTAGTGATAGCTTAGGTTAGAGTTAGCTAGGGTTAGAGTTAGCTAGTGATAGCTTAGGTTAGAGTTAGCTAGGGTTAGAGTTAGCTAGTGATAGCTAGGGTTAGAGTTAGCTAGGGTTAGAGTTAGCTAGTGATAGCTTAGGTTAGAGTTAGCTAGGGTTAGAGTTAGCTAGTGATAGCTTAGGTTAGAGTTAGCTAGGGTTAGAGTTAGCTAGTGATAGCTTAGGTTAGAGTTAGCTAGGGTTAGAGTTAGCTAGTGATAGCTTAGGTTAGAGTTAGCTAGGGTTAGAGTTAGCTAGGGTTAGAGATAGCTAGGGTTAGAGATAGCTAGGGTTAGAGTTAGCTAGGGTTAGAGTTAGCTAGGGTTAGAGTTAGCTAGGGTTAGAGTTAGCTAGGGTTAGAGTTAGCTAGGGTTAGAGTTAGCTAGGGTTAGAGATAGCTAGGGTTAGAGTTAGCTAGGGTTAGAGTTAGCTAGGGTTAGAGATAGCTAGGGTTAGAGATAGCTAGGGTTAGAGTTAGCTAGGGTTAGAGTTAGCTAGGGTTAGAGATAGCTAGGGTTAGAGTTAGCTAGGGTTAGAGATAGCTAAGCCAGCTTGTCCCAGGGGTCTTGGCTGTAGAGACACACTTGATAGAGGATAGCCAGATCCACCAGTACCTGAGTCAACCCACACAACAGGAACTGGAGCGGGCTCTCCTTCAGGGCAAAGTAGGCCGTCTTGAAGCTGTCCCCGGCCATCCACAGTAGGACCATGTTCACACTGAAGACAGAAAACATGTCAATAAGAAAACAGGATCATTGACCATCACTTTGAATGACAGAGTCACTGAGAAGCGGAAACATGGTGCTGCACCTGTTTGCCTCCAGGTGTGTCTTTAGATCGGTTTGAGCACCGAACTGAAGAGGTCATTATTGATCATCAGTGTCAACTAGGTCCGACTGGTGCCCGAGGCAGTCCAACATGGGGCCAATGACACCCAGAAGGTCTGTAGGCCAGGCTGACTGGTGTCTGAGGCAGCCCAACCTGGCCCTATAGCCCTATAACACCCAGAAGGTCTGTAGGCCAGGCCGACTGGTGTCTGAGGCAGCCCAACCTGGCCCTATGACACCCAGAAGGTCTGTAGGCCAGGCTGACTGGTGTCTGAGGCAGCCTTCCGGAGTCATAGCATAACATTTTTACCCAACGAAGTATAAAGAGGGATTCCTGCAGATGAATGGCGGTCTGCAGTCGCACCGTTCTCCCTGTGCCAAGCCACAAACTGGTATTACCTTAGCATATGTATATGTAGCTTATCTTAATGATGATCTATCATATCCAATTTAAACAGAGGAGCATAGCATGGTTGACAGTCTCACATTATCGTGACCTCAACTCTGCAATGTGCCAAGCCACAAACTGGTATTAGCTTAGCATATGTATATGTAGCTTATCTTAATGATGATCTATCATATCCAATTTAAACAGAGGAGCATGGCATGGTTGACAGTCTCACATCATCGTGACCTCAACTCTACAATGGTTGTTGACTTAATGGTGGTTCTTCATTATCATAACCAACAGGTTTTGGCAGACAGCCGGGTGTCATCTGAGTATTATTGGATCACATCCCAAATGCCAACTTAATCCCCAGATAGTGCACTGTGTAGGTGCATTGCATTATAGGTAGGGAATACGGTGCCATTTTGAGACAAACTTAGTTCATTTAGTAGGTCAGTTAGTGTGTCTCAGGGTACGGCTGGAACGCGTTTCAGAGGATGGCTCTCGTCAGAGTAAACACTCATTAGCTTCACCTCACAATGAAAAAGAAAAACGTTCAGCAACTAAAAGCATACCAGGAGTTTTACTGCTGCAGCTCATGGCTGGACTAACCAAGTCTGGGGCCTGGGGAAGGACATTTTAAAGTCTGGGTTCTGGGGAAGGACATTTTAAAGTCTGGGTTCTGGGGAAGGACATTTTAAAGTCTGGGTTCTGGGGCCTGGGAAAGGACATTTTAAAGTCTGGGTTCTGGGGCCTGGGGAAGGACATTTTAAAGTCTGGGTTCTGGGGAAGGACATTTTAAAGTCTGGGTTCTGGGGAAGGACATTTTAAAGTCTGGGTTCTGGGGCCTGGGGAAGGACATTTTAAAGTCTGGGTTCTGGGGAAGGACATTTTAAAGTCTGGGTTCTGGGGCCTGGGAAAGGACATTTTAAAGTCTGGGTTCTGGGGCCTGGGAAAGGACATTTTAAAGTCTGGGTTCTGGGAAAGGACATTTTAAAGTCTGGGTTCTGGGGAAGGACATTTTAAAGTCTGGGTTCTGGGGAAGGACATTTTAAAGTCTGGGTTCTGGGGAAGGACATTTTAAAGTCTGGGTTCTGGGGAAGGATATTTTAAAGTCTGGATTCTGGGGAGGGACATTTTAAAGTCTGGGTTCTGGGGAGGGACATTTTAAAGTCAGGGTTCTGGGGACTGGGAAAGGACATTTTAAAGTCTGGGTTCTGGGGAAGAATATTTTAAAGTCTGGGTTCTGGGGAAGGACATTTTAAAGTCTGGGTTCTGGGAAAGGACATTTTAAAGTCTGGGTTCTGGGAAAGGACATTTTAAAGTCTGGGTTCTGGGGAGGGACATTTTAAAGTCTGGGTTCTGGGGAGGGACATTTTAAAGTCTGGGTTCTGGGGAGGGACATTTTAAAGTCTGGGTTCTGGGGAGGGACATTTTAAAGTCTGGGTTCTGGGGAAGGACATTTTAACGTCTGGGTTCTGGGAAAGGACATTTTAAGGTCTGGGTTCCGGGGAGGGACATTTTAAAGTCTGGGTTCCGGGGAGGGACATTTTAAAGTCTGGGTTCCGGGGAAGGACATTTTAAAGCCTGGGTTCCGGGAAAGGACATTTTAAAGCCTGGGTTCTGGGAAAGGACATTTTAAAGTCTGGGTTCTGGGGAAGGACATTTTAAGGTCTGGGTTCTGGGGAAGGACATTTTAAAGCCTGGGTTCTGGGAAAGGACATTTTAAAGCACCCCCTCTTCAAATTGGAGAGAAAATGTTGTAGTTTTCATGTTAATTTCCGACACTTCTACACATTTTGCCATGGGACAGAGAGAACAGTTTTAAAGCTAATTTTTGCCGTTTTAAAGCTAATTTTCTGTAACAGTACAAATGTTTCCATGGCGCCAAGATAATTTTGCAGTTTAAAAAACCTGAAATAACAGTGCTAAACACATTGCCTGCCTCCTCATGCCTTTTGCACACACTGTATTTAGACTATTCTACGGTGTCATTGACTCGTTTTATTGTGTTATTGACTTGTTTATTGTTTACTCCATGTGTAAATCTGTGTTGTCTGTTCACACTGCTTTGCTTTATCTTGGCCAGGTCGCAGTTGTAAATGAGAACTTGTTCTCAACCAGCCTACCTGGTTAAATAAAGGCGATCTGGTCTACCTGGTTAAATAAAGGCGACCTGGCCTACCTGGTTAAATAAAGGCGATCTGGTCTACCTGGTTAAATAAAGGCGACCTGGCCTACCTGGTTAAATAAAGGCGATCTGGCCTACCTGGTTAAATAAAGGCGACCTGGCCTACCTGGTAAAGGCGACCTGGCCTACCTGGTTAAATGAAGGCGACCTGGCCTACCTGGTTAAATGAAGGCGACCTGGCCTACCTGGTTAAATCACCTGGCCTACCTGGTTAAATGAAGGCGACCTGGCCTACCTGGTTAAATGAAGGCGACCTGGCCTACCTGGTTAAATGAAGGCGACCTGGCCTACCTGGTTAAATAAAGGCGACCTGGCCTACCTGGTTAAATAAAGGCGACCTGGCCTACCTGGTTAAATAAAGGCGACCTGGCCTACCTGGTTAAATAAAGGCGACCTGGCCTACCTGGTTAAATAAAGGCGACCTGGCCTACCTGGTTAAATAAAGGCGACCTGGCCTACCTGGTTAAATAAAGGCGACCTGGTCTACCTGGTTAAATAAAGGCGACCTGGTCTACCTGGTTAAATAAAGGCGACCTGGTCTACCTGGTTAAATGACCTGGTCTACCTGGTTAAATAAAGGCGACCTGGTCTACCTGGTTAAATAAAGGCGACCTGGTCTACCTGGTTAAATAAAGGCGACCTGGTCTACCTGGTTAAATAAAGGCGATCTGGTCTACCTGGTTAAATAAAGGCGATCTGGTCTACCTGGTTAAATAAAGGCGATCTGGTCTACCTGGTTAAATAAAGGCGATCTGGTCTACCTGGTTAAATAAAGGTGATCTGGTCTACCTGGTTAAATAAAGGTGATCTGGTCTACCTGGTTAAATCAAGGTGATCTGGTCTACCTGGTTAAATAAAGGTAATCTGGTCTACCTGGTTAAATAAAGGTGATCTGGTCTACCTGGTTAAATAAAGGTGATCTGGTCTACCTGGTTAAATAAAGGTGACCTGGTCTACCTGGTTAAATAAAGGTGATCTGGTCTACCTGGTTAAATAAAGGTGATCTGGTCTACCTGGTTAAATAAAGGTGACCTGGTCTACCTGGTTAAATAAAGGTGACCTGGTCTACCTGGTTAAATAAAGGTGATCTGGTCTACCTGGTTAAATAAAGGTGATCTGGTCTACCTGGTTAAATAAAGGTGATCTGGTCTACCTGGTTAAATAAAGGTGATCTGGTCTACCTGGTTAAATAAAGGTGATCTGGTCTACCTGGTTAAATAAAGGTGATCTGGTCTACCTGGTTAAATAAAGGTGATCTGGTCTACCTGGTTAAATAAAGGTGATCTGGTCTACCTGGTTAAATAAAGGTGATCTGGTCTACCTGGTTAAATAAAGGTGATCTGGTCTACCTGGTTAAATAAAGGTGATCTGGTCTACCTGGTTAAATAAAGGTGATCTGGTCTACCTGGTTAAATAAAGGTGATCTGGTCTACCTGGTTAAATAAAGGTGATCTGGTCTACCTGGTTAAATAAAGGCGATCTGGTCTACCTGGTTAAATAAAGGCGATCTGGTCTACCTGGTTAAATAAAGGTGATCTGGTCTACCTGGTTAAATAAAGGTGATCTGGTCTACCTGGTTAAATAAAGGCGATCTGGTCTACCTGGTTAAATAAAGGCGATCTGGTCTACCTGGTTAAATAAAGGCGATCTGGTCTACCTGGTTAAATAAAGGTGATCTGGTCTACCTGGTTAAATAAAGGTGATCTGGTCTACCTGGTTAAATAAAGGTGATCTGGTCTACCTGGTTAAATAAAGGTGATCTGGTCTACCTGGTTAAATAAAGGCGATCTGGTCTACCTTGTTAAATAAAGGTAATCTGGTCTACCTGGTTAAATAAAGGCGATCTGGTCTACCTTGTTAAATAAAGGTAATCTGGTCTACCTGGTTAAATAAAGGTGATCTGGTCTACCTGGTTAAATAAAGGTGAAATAAAAAAAGGGTCAGTAAGGGTAAAGCATGAAACCTGTTTTTCTCATCAGTTAAACACACACACATCCTCCCCTCGTTCTCATAAATACACACACACACACACCCCACCCCCTAGTTTTCATAAATAAACACACACCACTCTCTCTGTGTCCAACAAACACATACTGACTAGTTTAGTCTCCCATTAGGCCTATATGAATCCTATATAGTTTAGTCTCCCATTAGGTCTATATGAATCCTATATAGTATAGTCTCCCATTAGGTAGGCCTATATGAATCCCATATAGTATAGTCTCCCATTAGGCCTATATGAATCTTATATAGTATAGTCTCCCATTAGGTCTATATGAATCCTATATAGTCTCCCATTGGGCCTATATGAATCCTATATAGTATAGTATCCCATTAGGTCTATATGAATCTTATATAGTATAGTATCCCATTAGGTCTATATGAATCTTATATAGTATAGTCTCCCATTAGGTCTATATGAATCCTATATAGTCTCCCATTAGGCCTATATGAATCCTATATAGTTTAGTCTTCCATTAGGCCTATATGAATCCTATATAGTATAGTCTCCCATTAGGCCTATATGAATCCTATATAGTATAGTCTCCCGTTAGGTAGGCCTATATGAATCCCATATAGTATAGTCTCCCATTAGGCCTATATGAATCTTATATAGTATAGTCTCCATTAGGTCTATATGAATCATATATAGTCTCCCATTAGGCCTTATGAATCCTATATAGTATAGTATCCCATTAGGTCTATATGAATCTTATATAGTATAGTCTCCCATTAGGCCTATATGAATCTTATATAGTATAGTATCCCATTAGGTCTATATGAATCTTATATAGTATAGTATCCCATTAGGCCTATATGAATCTTATATAGTATAGTCTCCCATTAGGCCTATATGAATCTTATATAGTATAGTCTCCCATTAGGCCTATATGAATCCTATACAGTTTAGTCTCCCATTAGGTAGGCCTATATGAATCCTATATAGTCTCCCATTAGGCCTATATGAATCCTATATAGTTTAGTCTCCCATTAGGCCTACTTGAATCCTATATAGTCTCCCATTAGACTTATATGAATCCTATATAGTTTAGTCTCCCATTAGGCCTACATTAATCCTATATAGTATAGTCTCCCATTAGGTCTATATGAATCCTATATAGTATAGTCTCCCATTAGGCCTATATGAATCCTATATAGTATAGTCTCCCATTAGGCCTATATGAATCCTATATAGTTTAGTCTCCCATTAGGCCTATATGAATCCTATATAGTTTAGTCTTCCATTAGGCCTATATGAATCCTATATAGTTTAGTCTTCCATTAGGCCTATATGAATCCTATATAGTATAGTATCCCATTAGGCCTATATGAATCCTATATAGTTTAGTCTTCCATTAGGCCTATATGAATCCTATATAGTATAGTCTCCCATTAGGCCTATATGAATCCTATATAGTTTAGTCTCCCATTAGGCCTATATGAATCCTATATAGTATAGTCTCCCGTTAGGTAGGCCTATATGAATCCCATATAGTATAGTCTCCCATTAGGCCTATATGAATCTTATATAGTATAGTCTCCCATTAGGTCTATATGAATCCTATATAGTCTCCCATTAGGCCTATATGAATCCTATATAGTATGGTATCCCATTAGGTCTATATGAATCTTATATAGTATAGTCTCCCATTAGGCCTATATGAATCTTATATAGTATAGTATCCCATTAGGTCTATATGAATCTTATATAGTATAGTATCCCATTAGGCCTATATGAATCTTATATAGTATAGTCTCCCATTAGGCCTATATGAATCTTATATAGTATAGTCTCCCATTAGGCCTATATGAATCCTATACAGTTTAGTCTCCCATTAGGTAGGCCTATATGAATCCTATATAGTCTCCCATTAGGCCTACTTGAATCCTATATAGTCTCCCATTAGACTTATATGAATCCTATATAGTTTAGTCTCCCATTAGGCCTACATGAATCCTATATAGTTTAGTCTCCCATTAGACTTATATGAATCCTATATAGTTTAGTCTCCCATTAGGCCTATATGAATCCTATATAGTCTCCCATTAGGCCTATATGAATCCTATAGAGTTTAGTCTCCCATTAGGCCTATATGAATCCTATATAGTTTAGTCTCCCATTAAGCCTACTTGAATCCTATATAGTTTAGTCTCCCATTAGGCCTATATGAATCCTATATAGTTTAGTCTCCCATTAGGCCTATATGAATCCTATATAGTATAGTCTCCCATTAGACTTATATGAATCCTATATAGTTTAGTCTCCCATTAGGCCTACTTGAATCCTATATAGTATAGTCTCCCATTAGAAAAAAGGTGTCTCTGGTAAAATGTCTCGTGTTTTTTAAGACGAGGCGTTTTCCTTTCTGTAATGCTGAAGACATGCCTGTCGTGAAGCTGTGCTCCATTTTCCTTCTGGCACTCAAGAGACTGTGTGACAGGCGAGCAAACGTGTAATTGCAAAGCCTACTCAGACTGGCCCGTGTTCTTGGTTATACCAGGAAATTAAATTATACAATGTATCAAGTTGGCTCGCTCTGCTCCAATGTATAACATGTTCAAATGTAACAACAAAACACTCATCAGGGTCTTCATCCCCGCTCACCATCACGGCTACATTATATTATAAAACAGAGAGGAATAGATGGGTATGAAGAGCGGACAGAGAGACGCAGGTGAGTGAGGGCTGGTAGGGGATGCTGAGAGAAGCAGGTGAGTGAGGGCTGGTAGAGCATGCTGAGAGAAGAGAGGCAGGTGAATGATGGCTGGTAGGGGATGCTGAGAGAAGCAGGTGAGTGAGGGCTGGTAGAGCATGCTGAGAGAAGAGAAGCAGGTGAATGATGGCTGGTAGGGGATGCTGAGAGAAGCAGGTGAGTGAGGGCTGGTAGAGCATGCTGAGAGAAGAGAAGCAGGTGAGTGAGAGCTGGTAGGGCATGCTGAGAGAAGCAGGTGAATGATGGCTGGTAGGGGATGCTGAGAGAAGAGAAGCAGGTGAGTGAGAGCTGGTAGGGCATGCTGAGAGAAGCAGGTGAATGATGGCTGGTAGGGGATGCTGAGAGAAGCAGGTGAATGATGGCTGGTAGGGGATGCTGAGAGAAGCAGGTGAGTGAGAGCTGGTAGGGGATGCTGAGAGAAGCAGGTGAGTGAGGGCTGGTAGGCGATGCTGAGAGAAGCAGGTGAGTGAGAGCTGGTAGGGCATGCTGAGAGAAGCAGGTGAATGAGGGCTGATAGGGGATGCTGAGAGAAGCAGGTGAATGATGGCTGTTAGGGGATGCTGAGAGAAGCAGGTGAGTGAGGGCTGGTAGGCGATGCTGAGAGAAGCAGGTGAGTGAGAGCTGGTAGGGCATGCTGAGAGAAGCAGGTGAATGAGGGCTGATAGGGGATGCTGAGAGAAGCAGGTGAGTGAGGGCTGGTAGGCGATGCTGAGAGAAGCAGGTGAGTGATGGCTGGTAGGGAAGCTGAGAGAAGCAGGTGAGTGAGGGCTGGTAGGGCATGCTGAGAGAAGCAGGTGAGTGAGGGCTGGTAGGCGATGCTGAGAGAAGCAGGTGAGTGATGGCTGGTAGGGGAAGCTGAGAGAAGCAGGTGAGTGAGGGCTGGTAGGGCATGCTGAGAGAAGCAGGTGAGTGAGGGCTGGTAGGCGATGCTGAGAGAAGCAGGTGAGTGAGGGCTGGTAGGTGATGCTGAGAGAAGCAGGTGAGTGAGAGCTGGTAGGCGATGTTGAGAGAAGCAGGTGAGTGAGGGCTGGTAGGGCATGCTGAGAGAAGCAGGTGAGTGAGGGCTGGTAGGCGATGCTGAGAGAAGCAGGTGAGTGAGGGCTGGTAGGGCATGCTGAGAGAAGCAGGTGAGTGAGGGCTGGTAGGCGATGCTGAGAGAAGCAGGTGAATGAGGGCTGGTAGGCGATGCTGAGAGAAGCAGGTGAGTGAGGGCTGGTAGGCGATGCTGAGAGAAGCAGGTGAGTGAGGGCTGGTAGGGGATGCTGAGAGAAGCAGGTGAGTGAGGGCTGGTAATCTTTATCTGAGTAGAGCGGGTAGTAAATTTCCTGAAGAAAATGTGTTTGTTTCCTCAGCCTCACCTCATGCCGGTGGTGGAGTGGTTGCGTTGGTTCTGGAGCAGCTGTGGTAGCCCCAGCATGGCCTCCGTCAGCACGGCCAGGAAGCCCAGGGACTCAACAAACAGAGAGGAGTCCAGGAGGAGAAGGGTGGTGAAGGCACAGGGCAGCGTGAAGGCCAACAGGAAGATGAGGTAGTCCTCAAAGCCATCCCAGCTCCAAAAGAACCGGGGTTCCAGATCTGATAGAGAGAGAGATGGGGTGGATGGAGAGAGAGAGCGAGACAGAGACACAGAGAAACACAGACAGAGACAGACACAGAGATACAGACAGAGAGAGAGAGACACAGAGAGACATAGATACAGACAGAGAGAGAGACACACAGACAGACAGAGATATACAGACAGACAGAGAGAGATACAGAAGGTAAATATTGGAAGGTTTTTGTTTCCTCTTTCCTCCCCAATAGCTCCCCCTAGTGGTAAAACAATAGAACAGCTGGATGGTTATTACATGGTGGATAGATGGGTGATAGATGGCTGTCTTATGGTTTTTAAAAGGATGTTGTTAGCCTTTGCTATCATCTTTCAACGTAACCAAATGCCTGGAGACGAAGTCAGATGGCTGTTAGATAGTTATTCTACGGGTGCTATATGGTTGCTGTTACCTGTGATGTGGTGCTGTTTGGTGCTGATACGGTTGGTGTTCTGTACAGAGCAGCAGAGGTTGAGCATCACCAGCATGGTGAGAATCATCACCACACTCTGCAGGAGCAGAGTCACCTCAAACTGCTTCCCAAACCTGCAGGTGTGAAAACACACACACACACAAACAAACAGGCAGACGCACACACATACACACAGGCAGACGCACACACAAACAGGCAGACGCACACACAAAACACACACACACACACACACACACACACACACACAAACAGGCAGACACACACACATACACACAGGCAGACGCACACACACACACACACACAGACGCACACCCATACATACACACACACACACACACACAAACAGGCAGACGCACACACAAACACACATACACGCACAAACAAACAGGCAGACGCACACACACACACACAGGCAGACGCACACACAAACATACACACACACACACAAACAAACAGGCAGACGCACACACATACACACAGGCAGACGCACACACAAACATACACACACACACGCACAAACAAACAGGCAGACGCACACACATACACACAGGCAGACGCACACACAAACAGGCAGACGCACACACAAACATACACACACACACACACAAACAGGCAGACACACACACATACACACAGGCAGACGCACACACACACACACAGACGCACACCCATACATACACACACACACACACACACACACACACACACACACACACACACACACACACACACACACACACACACACAAACAGGCAGACGCACACACAAACATACACACACACACGCACAAACAAACAGGCAGACGCACACACACACACACACACACACACACGCACACACATACACACAGGCAGACGCACACACATACATACACACACACACACAAACAGGCAGACGCACATACATACACACATACATACATACATACATACATACATACATACATACACACACAAACAAATAGGCAGACGCGCACACACACACACACACACACACACACACACACACACACACACACACACACACACACACACACACACACACACACACACACACACACACACACACACACACACACACACACACACACACACACACAACACACAAGCAAACAGACGCACACACATACACACAAACAAACAAACAGACGCACACATTAGCGGAAAACCTGACACTGCATTACCCCCAGGTAAACCTTACCCCCAAACACCCAAACCCACTCGCCAGAAGAGGATGCGGAGGATGTTAGCGACCAGCAGAACCAGGCAGACGCGTGTAGAGAAGCCGTCTGTGTTCTTGCTCCGAAGGATCTGCTGATACTGTGAGGCGTAGGGCAGAGCCCCTCCAACCACCATCACACAGGACGTAAGCCAGTCCAAAGAGTGCCACAGCGTCCCCACATCTCCCTCCTCTTCATCACCCTGACCCAGTCTGTTGTCCATGTCGCTCACAACGAATAGGACACCACAGCACAGCTTTCCACCAGTAGGCTCTGATCCAATGCACCGAACATAACGTCAGACTTTAGTTCCGTTAGTTCAATAGTGCATATAGGTATAGGCCCTAAACAGAATCTGTAAGATTTTGTTGTAGTTTTGTTCATTTACTTTTTAACTGCAAATCAATCAGACAGTAAACTGTAACCTATTTCAAAGCTGAAAAGTCTGCTGAGCTCGTATTCTGGCATGAATTACAAATCAACACGAGGTGAGAAATAAAAACGGACTGTAGCCAACCTACCTATATGACAGGGAGGCTTTTGTTAATCAAAGCCAGGATAAGAAAAAGTCAAGAGTTGAGTGAATTCAACCGGCAGAAAATGAATGGCGATTAAATAAATGTCCGTTTCATAAATCAAATCGAGGAGGATGCAATTTCCTTTGAAATATATATTTCCTACTAAATGCTTGTTCGCCATGCATCATGTTCCAGGTTCTGCTCTATTTCTTCCAAATACTCACTAATGTTGTTGCATTATATTATAAACGCTTCTAATCCAATACCTTTTGCTCGTTTCCCGTTTTGGTAAACTCGCGAGATTTATCATGCGCATGCTTCACTGTTTACTCGTTGGGGGTCTGTAGCTCGTCAGTGAGGGATTCGTTTCATCTCGCTCTGGCGCCCGTGTTAGTGTGTTTTACACCGGCTCAAAGTTGAATGCATTTGGAACCGGGCTGCTTTTGGGCATGAGCCAGGTGCCATGCCCTGACCGTCAGGTTGCGAAATCGACTCAAAACAAAAGTTTGGTAATCAAGCACATGTAGTAATTAGTTAGAGTATGTATTTTTCCATGTGATTGCTTTTGATTAAAAAAAACGCTTTATCTGCCATCCCAATTAAAACTAAATAGAAAATGTATTTTATTGGAAAATATATGTTGTATGTTTCTGGACGATGCACCATGCTGCCTTGTTGACAACATGACCAAGCGGTGTAGATTACTGTTCCATTTGAGAAGGGCGCTCCTCCCTCTCCGTTTTTGCCCGATGAGGTAAACGGCCATTGCCCGGTTCAACCCAGGCCAGTGTAAAATAATTCCCTCAATCATTCAAGGTTGTTTCGCTTCGACTGCAGAGAAGGAAGAAGACGTCTCGGACGAGCCAGTGGTTTATAAGTACAGCAGCGCCACGAATTTAGTGCAATGTCAGAGATCCAGGATCCGAAATCTGTACAGGACCTGACTGGGGTGGTGAGTCTTATTAGACCCAAATCCTTTCCATATCCTGTCCCATTTGAAAACCTGAGAACTAGCTAGCGTTAGCTAGCAGGCTGGCTAACTGGCTAAAGTTACTGTTTTTTTTTTCTCCCCCAATCGTTTTTGTAGCAACATTAACTTTTTTTGTTGTTTTATCTCAATGAAATAGTTGCAGTCAAATTCTGTTTAGCTACATTACCTTTTGTTTTAGTCCTTTTTAGCAGCTAGCTAGCTAGCTACTGCTATTATTATTGACATGTAACTGATAGATGGGTGATAGATGGCTAAATGTAATTGTGTTCCCGGATTGTAAAGCATGACTTTTGTTTTTTCTTGACGACAAAACTGCAAATCCCCATGGTTTCCATGGTATCAGCGGTGTAGGCATCAGAGGCAGCTTCAACGCCCACAAAGTTCAATAGTATGCATGCATGCAATACGATTCTGCTAAGCTACAGGATATAAACGTGTCCACCCACACATAGCAACAAACAGTGATTACATGTTCTGTCCTCTCTTACAGGTCCAGACATTGCTGCAGCAGATGCAGGATAAATTCCAGACCATGTCAGACCAGATCATTGGAAGAAATATCCTGCCTTTTTACCATTTCAATGCTATCCAATTTGTCAGTCCATCTGGATAAGAGACTAAATGACTTAAATGAATGTAAATGTCTATCAAAGACAGACTTTTAGAATGACACCGTTTTATGTTACAATTGAATTGGATTGCTCATAGCGTAGTCTAATGATATCAATGACTTGATCAATTCAGATAAGCCCAGGTTTGAAGCAATTGCGTAAATCAATCAGTTGTATTTGTCACATGCTTCTTAAACAACAGTTGTAGATGAACAGTGAAATGTTCAACTTTTGCTAACATTTCCAAATGCAGAGCATTAATATCTGCGTTGTATTACTGATGGACCGCTGTAACAAGCAGACAGATTGGGCCAAAGGGATTGGTGCTACATAGTTCTATGGATAGGAGTTTGGGATGTTTTGTATAGTAGGCATGGTACCTGAATGTTGTTCCCACTTCCTTGACAAGAGTACTCGATGAGATGAGTGGCCGCATCGATGACCTGGAGAAGAACATTGGTGACCTGATGACCCAGGCTGGCGTGGAGGAGATGGAGGCGGAGAACAAGGTCAAGGAGGAACAGGGCTCTGCTTAAAAGGTAATCAACATGGAGTCCACTGAGCGTTCTTGCTTGTTTTTGTCATCTCCTATAGATGTGTGTGTGTGTGTGTGGGTGTTCGAAGGGTTTTTCCAATTAAACTGTCCAATATTTGTCAACAACACTGTGTATGTTTTCAGGTTGTAACTACTAGAACCAGATCCATATGTTGTTGTTTTTTTTGGGGGGGGTCTGATTACTATTTTGGGGTGTCAAAAGTTCCCAATGCCAATATATTGTTTTTTTAGAGTGGGAAATGAAAACGTGTCATCTTTCTACTCTGAATTCTCAGACATTTCCCTCCAGAAGAGCAATTGTCCAATAACTATGCTTCAAATGTTGATTTCATATTTTGTGACGATAATAATGTCATGCAAAATGGCTGCAGGTGTTCAGATCAGCATGAGATTCCCTCGTTTCATTCTATTTATTCAATATCGGTTATCAGTGAATATCCGCCCGTACCTATTTAGTGGTTAAAAAGGACAATGTCGGTGATAGTACTGGTACCCCTTGACTTAATTTTACATTTTTGCGTTTCAGTCTGAATTTAAAATGGATTTAATGTATTTTTTTTGTCTAATCCATTTATCTACACACAATGCCCTATAATAACAAAGTGAAAACATGTTTTTTTTGTTGAAAATATATTGAAAGATGAAATACAGAAATATCTAATTTACATCAGTATATACACCTCTTTGCTATGAGGCTACAAATTGCATCCAATGTCCTTTGATCATCCTTGGGTTTGTCACTACAACTTGATTTGAAATCTACATGTGGACATGATTTAGAAAGAAACACAGCAGTGTGTGTAAATAAAGTCCCACTGTTGACAGAGCAGAAACTATAGCATGAAGTCCAAGGAACTGTCCCGTAGTGCTCTGAGATATACTGTATGCTTAATCACAATTATATCTGGGGGAAGGGTATAAAAACTGTTTAGATTGTTGAAGAAGTTTCCATGAGCCCAGTGGTCTCCATCATAGGAAATTGAAAAAAATATGGAACTACCCAGACTGCTTAGAGCTGGCTGTCTGACCTAACTGAGCAAGAACCCAATGACCACTGTAACAGATCTACAGAGTTTCTTGGCTGAGATGGGAGAACCTGTCAGAAGGACAACAGTCTTTACAGCACTTCACCAATCTGGGCTTTATGGGAGAGTGGCCAGACAGAAGCCGCTCCTGAGAAAAGGGTACATGACCTGGTGTTTGCAAAAAGGCATGTAAAAGACAGAGCATCAGGCAAAATATCCTGTGGTCTGATGAGACAAAATATATAACTCTTTGGCTTGAATGTAAATCAGTGTCTGGAATAAACCAGGCACAGCTCATCACCTGTCTTAACACATTCCCTACTGTGAAGCATGGTGGTGGAAGTGTCATGCTATGGGGATGCTTTTCAGCAGCAGTGACTGATAAGAATAGAGGGAACAATGAATGGAGCCAAATACAGGAAAATCTGTGATAAGAACCTGATTCAGAGCGCAAACAACCTTAGACTGGGAGCAAAGAGTTACGTTTCAACGGGACAAGGACCCCAAGCACACAGCCAAAGCAATGCTTGAATGGCTTCAGAACAAGAATGTGAAAGTCCTTAAGTGGCGTACACTTGAGTCCCATTTAAAATCTGGGGAAAAACTTGAAGATTGCTGTTCACCGCCACTCCCCATCTAACTTAAGAAAGCTTGAGAAAATCTGCAAGGAAAAATTTGAGAAAATGCCCAAAATCCAGATGTGCAAAGCTGATACAGACATACCCAACACGACTCTAAGCCGATACGGACATACCCAACACTAAGCGATACGGACTACCCAACAAGCCGATACGGACATACCCGACACGACTCTAAGCCGATACGGACATACCCGACACGACTCTAAGCCGATACGGACATACCCGACACGACTCGGACATAAGCCGACTCTAAGCCGATACGGACATACCCGACACGACTCTAAGCCGATACGGACATACCCGACACGACTCTAAGCCGATACTAAGGACATACCCGACACGACTCTAAGCCGATACGGACATACCCGACACGACTCTAAGCCGATACGGACATACCCGACAGACTCTAAGCCGATACGGACATACCCGAAGCCGATACGGACATACCCGACACGACTCTAAGCCCGACATACCCGGACATACCCGGACCCGACACGACTCTAAGCCGATACGGACATACCCGACACGACTCTAAGCCGATACGGACATACCCGACACGACTCTAAGCCGATACGGACATACCCGACACGACTCTAAGCCGATAAGCCGACGGACATACCCGACACGACTCTAAGCCGATACGGACATACCCCCGACACGACATACCCGACACGACTCTAAGCCGATACGGACATACCCGACACGACTCTAAGCCGATACGGACATACCCGACACGACTCAAGGCTGTATTTGCCTCCAAACGTGCTTCCACAAAGTATTGACTCAGCTGTTAAAATTGTATGTAAATTAGATTTCTGTATTTCACGTTAAATAAATGAGCAAAAACTTCTAGACATGTTTTCACTTTGTCACCGTGGGGTATTGTGTGTCGATAGGGGAGGTGTAAGATAATGCATTTTGAATTCAGGCTGTAACACAACCAGATGTTGAACATTTTCTAATGGCATTGTATCGGTCAGGCTCCAGTAACTAGTGTTTTTGTGATTTGAAAGATCTTTGGTTTATTTAACATGGCCTCTTCTCTTTCCACCCTCAGGTTTCCAAGTAACAGGATGGTGGAGACTAAATGGGAAACAGACAACTTTTCAGGAGTATTGTATATTTAAGTTTTTTGTTTTGTTTTAATTATTTGTATTTTAATTTACTGTGTCTGTAACATGTTTTATAGTAACTCTTGTAATAATGTTCACTCTTGACATTTTTTTTTTTTTGAATTGATTGATTTTTTTTTTTTTTTTTTTTTTTTGAATTGATATTTAACTTAACTTGAGACACTATCCTGAATAATGACTCACTCAGGTGACTCGGGCTCACTCAGGTGACTCGGGCTCACTCAGGTGACTCGGGCTCACTCAGGTGACTCGCTGGGCCAGTAACTGATTATGTCAACTAGCCAATTGAACATTTTAACAATATTTCAACACAAAACATTTTACTGCTATTCAAATGTTCTAAAAAAAATTGTGTGTTAAGATTTCTTTACTTTCAGTCTTTTTCACAATAAACCAGGGCTTGCATACACTTTTGGTCCTCTTCTCTCATACAGGTTGAAAACGGCAGTGCCTCGAGGACATGAGTTGTGCACAAAATGCTTCAAAGAAGCTGTCAATATCTCTGAATAAATGCCCCCTCGGGAAGAATATAATGCCCAATTTAAAAAGCAGTGAACACCCACATCCACCATACTCAAGGCGTTGGGTTTTAAAAATGTAACAGAGGGAAGGATATAAATCCCAGTTTAAAAAGCAGTGAACACCCACATCCACCATACTCAAGGAGTTGGGTTTTAAAAATGTAACAGAGGGAAGGATATAAATCCCAGTTTAAAAAGCAGTGAACACCCACATCCACCATACTCAAGGCGTTGGGTTTTAAAAATGCAACAGAGGGAAGGATATAAATCCCAGTTTAAAAAGCAGTGAACACCCACATCCACCATACTCAAGGCGTTGGGTTTTAAAAATGTAACAGAGGGAAGGATATAAATCCCAGTTTAAAAAGCAGTGAACAGCCCACATCCACCATACTCAAGGAGTTGGGTTTTAAAAATGTAACAGAGGGAAGGATATAAATCCCAGTTTAAAAGCAGTGAACACCCACATCCACCATACTCAAGGCGTTGGGTTTTAAAAATGTAACAGAGGGAAGGATATAATGCCCAGTTTAAAAAGCAGTGAACACCCACATCCACCATACTCAAGGCGTTGGGTTTTAAAAATGTAACAGAGGGAAGGATATAAATCCCAGTTTAAAAAGCAGTGAACACCCACATCCACCATACTCAAGGCGTTGGGTTTTAAAAATGTAACAGAGGGAAGGATATAAATCCCAGTTTAAAAAGCAGTGAACACCCACATCCACCATACTCAAGGAGTTGGGTTTTAAAAATGTAACAGAGGGAAGGATATAAATCCCAGTTTAAAAAGCAGTGAACACCCACATCCACCATACTCAAGGAGTTGGGTTTTAAAAATGTAACAGAGGGAAGGATATAAATCCCAGTTTAAAAAGCAGTGAACACCCACATCCACCATACTCAAGGCGTTGGGTTTTAAAAATGTAACAGAGGGAAGGATATAAATCCCAGTTTAAAAAGCAGTGAACACCCACATCCACCATACTCAAGGCGTTGGGTTTTAAAAATGTAACAGAGGGAAGGATATAAATCCCAGTTTAAAAAGCAGTGAACACCCACATCCACCATACTCAAGGAGTTGGGTTTTAAAAATGCAACAGAGCGAAGCATGAAATGGAAATGCACAATTTGTATGCTACTGCAATTTATTCTAATATTTTCAATTGGAAAGTCAGTGTATGACACATTGCAAACTGGTACATGTTACAAGTGTGACATTACTCCGACTACCATGGAATTACATAGGTTTGGGCACTGATCTACACTGTCAAAATAGAAAGGACAACAATCCTGAAATATCTTGCTTCGTTTGAAAAGTTGGTGCAGAATGTCTTGCAAGTCCATCAGGACAGGGCAATTCACCCATTGGAGCCAAATCGGCCCAGCTGTGTGTGAGAGAAAGTCTTGCAGGTGGCAGCGTTAGCTTCTTTATTTTTTGTATGATTAAGAATATTATGCTTTGAACATGACATCAACAGAGGTGTCTTTACAGCTGAGATTAGACAAATAATGTTGTTTATATTTCAGATTTTTGTATTACCCCTCTGTGCCCAGATTTATAGATATATCGTTTGCTGTCATATGGATTTAACTACAACTACCTTAGAACCATAGCTACCGCACATCAATTTGTGCCATAGATGGGTCGACCGGGAAACCGGTTTCTGAACAACTGGTTAAATTGTACTTGGGGGGAAAAAAAGAGTAGTGGTGAGAGTCAATGTAGTATTGCCGTATAGAATAGTCCTTTGTGCTCACATGCCATCTTTATGCAGATAGACTTATTGCACGATATTTGCTGCTCTTCACTTGCTTTCTATCGGAGTGTGACTGCAGAAGAGCGTAGATCCTATCAGCTGTCGTTGGATTCTTAGGAAGCGCTTTAGAGGTTGTTTATGCAGCACTACTTTTGTGTACATCCGATTATTTTTTAACAAAGTCAGGAAATAATAGTGTTATATTTTTCGAAATCATCAGTTAACTTAATTTAATTGTCAAAACGACTTTAATATATGTTTAATCTTAAACTATTGGACATGATTGATGCCGAATGGCTGGAGTATTCCTCGGGTCTATTTCTTCTGGATGGCAGTGCTTCGCCTTTCTCCTCGCTCCCTGTGCTATAGCCGCCATCTTGAATTTTAATCTTAATTTCTGAAATGTTTTGTTTCCGACGATATTTTTCCCCGATTACAGTGTTTTACCTATCCTGGATTATTTTTTTTGTTGTTGTTGAAGGATTATCTAATGTTCCTGCTCATCTTGGAATAAATATTGAGTGAGTATTTTTACGTTATTTGTTCAATCGGTGAATGGTCGTTGCAAGACGTCCCTGACACTTTTCTATGGGTGGAAAAATGTTTTCAGAACGTAAGTTACCTCGCTAACAACTGTGCCGTTTTGTAGCCAGCTAGTTACGGTAACATTTGTCAGGTAATGTAGATAACTAGAGGGCTATTAAACATCCAAACTCAGCCATGATAGTAAGTTACCTAGTAATAAAGAAAACAAACGAGATATGGACAAGCAAGTCAGTTTTCCTGAACTAGCGATGCTAGCTGGCTAGCTAACCTCGGTTATTGGGCCTGGGCGAGTATTTTGTCTATCTTGCTTTTCAAAACAGATAGTTAACGTTTAGCTACGTGTTGTTTATCGTACAGTGTTTGTATATTAGAGGTGTATTTACGATCGACTTCTGTGTTGAAAATCACTAGCTAGATTGTTTCGGTATCTATCTGGTAGATAATTAGCTAGCTGTACAGATGATTTGCTTTAGCTAGTTAACACGGGTGTTTTACTCTACTGTTATTGATTGTTAGCTAACTAACATTACTAAACCCTGTTAACACCAAGGCATTGAAACGAATATCAGTGCCGGTGAGTGAGATGTGTATGTCAACTTTCTGTAAATGGTCAGTCGCTTTCAAGTTTTCAAGACATCCATAATTTGTTAAGCTAATGCCGGGCCAACCTACATAGCTATGTAACATCGCTAAATATTGTGTAATGTCCACCCTCTGACATGCAAATAGACTACATTAACGACGAGTTGGCTATCATCAGGCCTCTGTTTGAAATGGAAAGTTGGCAAACATGTATCAGTGGTGTCCTTCCGGGTTCCTCGTTGAACACTTTTCTCAAAACAGTCAACTAACTAGCGAACGTTAACTCGCACATGATATGGTAACGTTTCTGACATTGATATACCCCTCAGAATGAGGTGTTGCACTAATTTGCCAGCTGGTTTTTGACAAGAGGCCCTGTCAGTACAACCTCTTGTGTTGTTGTTAGCTTGTACTGACGTTACGCCGGGGCGTATTTCAATTGCTAGTGTTCAAGGCTGTAGCTAGCTAAAGAAGTGTTACCAAATCCATTGTTCCATAAAATAAATGCATGGCTTCTATTGCCCTTTAGTTTAACTTCCGATCAATATTTTATTGTTATGTGTGTATCTGGCTGGCAAATAAGACATCATCACGCACGTCTCAAACGTACCAAATTTGAGTCGGCCAAAGCGGCTTCCCTCATTCGACCACTAAGTGGCGCTGCAGAAATAATCTAAATCAGAATCTGAAGATTCTACACCATTTATATTTTAGATTATTATATAGATTTTGGGGGGGGGGGACTCAGTCTGGGTCTCAATTTACTGTTGAGAGTTAAACTATAAATAACTTTTATTTATCACATGCTTTGTAAATACAACAGGTGTAGACTAACAGTGAAATTCTTACTTACGGACCTTCCCAACAATGCAGAGAGAAATAGAAGAATTATAGAAAGATATAACGATTTTAGCCAGTAGGAAATATGATTTATTTATTTATATTTTTTTTTTTTTTTACTTGTCCGAAAGCTTATGCCCCCCCCCCCCCACACACACACACATAAAAAAGGTCTAACACAAATCAAATGCATTACTATCTATCTTCCCATAGAGCATCAGACAATGTAGGCCTGTCTCAAAATACAACACGGCCCCTTTAAGGCTTGCCTGGAGGTTGGTGCACCACCCTCGGTAGCCTGTGAAATATTGCAACGTTACAATTACACCTAAATATTTTTGGTCTTTTTCTAAAATAATACCCTCCAGGGCTTGAAATTGAGGCCATCCTGTCTTCCCTGGGACAATAAAGATATACAGTACCAGTCAAAAGTTTGGACACCTACTCATTCAAGGGTTTTTATGTTTTTTTACTATTTTCTACATTGTAGAATAATAGTGAAGACATCAACTATGAAATAACAAATTGAATAATGTAGTTACCAAAGAAGTGTTGAACGAATCAAGATATATTTTCGATTCTTCAAAGTAGCCACCTTTGCCTTGATGACAACTTTGCACGTTTTTGGAATTGTGCCAACCAGCTTAACCTGGAATGCTTTTCCAACAGTCTTGAAGGAGTTCCCACATATACTGAGCACTTGTTGGCTGCTTTTCCTTCACTCTGTGGTCCATCTCATCCCAAACCATCTCAATTCGGTTGAGGTCGGATGATTATGGAGGCCAGGTCATCTGATGCAGCACACCATCACTCTCCTTCTTGGTAAAATAGCCCTTGGACAGCCTGGAGGTGTGTTGGGTCATTGTCTTGTTGAAAAACAAATGATAGTCCCACTAAGCGCAAACCAGATGGGATGGCATGTTTCTTCAGAATGCGGTGGTAGCCATGCTGGTGAAGTGTACCTTGAATTCTAAATAAATCACCAATAGTGTCACAGCAAAGCACCCCCATACCATCACACCACCACCTCCACACTTCAGTGGGAACCACACACACGCAGAGGTCATGCATTCACCTACTTAGCTTGTTGATGTGGACACCAAGGAACTTGAAGCTCTCAACCTGCTCCACTGACCATGCGGTCAGGTCTCTGACCTCCTCCCTATAGGGTGTCTCGTTGTTGTTGGTGATCAGGCCTACCACTGTTGTGTCATCGGCAAACTTGATGATGGTGTTGGAGTCGTGCCTGGCTGTGCAATCATGACTGAACAGGGAGTACATGAGGGGCCTGAGCATGCACCCCTGAGGGGTCCCCATGTTGAGGATCAGCGTGGCGGATGTGTTGTTACCTACCCTTACCACCTGGGGGCGGTCCATCAGGAAGTCCAGGATCCAGTTGCAGAGGGAGGTGATTAGTCCCAGGGTCCTTAGCTTATTGATGAGCATTGAGGGCACTATAGTGTTGAACACCGAGCTGTAGTCAATGAATAGCATTCTCATACAGGTATTCCTTTTGTCCAGGTGGGGAAAGGGCAGTGTGGAGTGTAATAGAGATTATATCATCTGTTGATCTGTTAGGGGCGGTATGCAAATTGGAGTGGGTCTAGGGTTTCTGTGATAATGGTCATGAAGTGAGTTATGACCAGCCTTTCAAAGCACTCCATGGCTACAGATTTAGACAGGTTACTTGAGTGTTCTTGGGCACAGGGACTATGGTGGTCTGCTTAAAACATGTTGGTATTACAGACTCTGACAGGGAGAGGTTGAAAAGGTCAGTGAAGACACTTGCCAGTTGGTCAGCGCATGTTTGCCGTACACATCCTGGTAATTCGTCTGGCCTTGCGAATGTTGACCTGTTTTAAAGTTCTTATCGCATCGACTGAGGAGAGCAAGATCACAGTCTTCCAGAACAGCTGGTGCTCTCATGAATGTTTCAGTGTTATTTGCCTCCAAGTGAGCATAGAAGTAGTTTAGCTCGTCTGGTAAGCTTGTTTCACTGGGTAGCTCTCGGATGTACTTCCCTTTGTAGTCTGTAATGGTATACAAGCCCTGCCACATTTGACGAGTATCAGAGCCGTTGTAGTACGATTTGATCTTAGTCCTGTATTGAGGCTTTGCCTGTTTGATGGTTCATCGGTGGGCATGTACTGGGCCTTACCCACTACCCCCTGTAGCACCTTGTGGTCGACACCATGGATGTACTGGGCTGTACCCACTACCCCCTGAAGCACCTTGTGGTCAACACTAGTGATGTACTGGGCCTTACCCACTACCCCTGTAGCACCTTGTGGTCGACACCATGGATGTACTGGGCTGTACCCACTACCCCCTGAAGCACCTTGTGGTCAACACTAGTGATGTACTGGGCCGTACACACTACCCCCTGTAGCACCTTGTGGTCGTTATGTACTGGGCTGTACCCACTACCCCCTGAAGCATGGTCAACACTGTGATGTACTGGGCCGTACACACTACCCCCTGTAGCACCTTGTGGTCAACATTAGTGATGTACTGGGCTGTACCCACTACCCCTGTAGCACCTTGTGGTCAACACTAGTGATGTACTGGGCTGTACCCACTACCCCCTGTAGCACCTTGTGGTCAACACTAGTGATGTACTGGGCGGTACACACTACCCCCTGTAGCACCTTGTGGTCGACACCATGGATGTACTGGGCTGTACCCACTACCCCTGTAGCACCTTGTGGTCAACACTGGTGATGTGCTGGGCCTTACCCACTACCCCTGTAGCACCTTGTGGTCAACACCATGGATGTACTGGGCTGTACCCACTACCCCCTGAAGCACCTTGTGGTCAACACTAGTGATGTACTGGGCCTTACCCACTACCCCCTGTAGCACCATGTGGTCGACACCATGGATGTACTGGGCTGTACCCACTACCCCCTGAAGCACCTTGTGGTCAACACTAGTGATGTACTGGGCCGTACACACTACCCCCTGTAGCACCTTGTGGTCAACACTAGTTATGTACTGGGCTGTACCCACTACCCCTGAAGCACCTTGTGGTCAACACTAGTGATGTACTGGGCCGTACACACTACCCCCTGTAGCACCTTGTGGTCAACATTAGTGATGTACTGGGCTGTACCCACTACCCCCTGTAGCACCTTGTGGTCAACACTAGTGATGTACTGGGCTGTACCCACTACCCCTGTAGCACCTTGTGGTCAACACTAGTGATGTACTGGGCGGTACACACTACCCCCTGTAGCACCTTGTGGTCGACACCATGGATGTACTGGGCTGTACCCACTACCCCTGTAGCACCTTGTGGTCAACACTGGTGATGTGCTGGGCCTTACCCACTACCCCCTGTAGCACCTTGTGGTCAACACCATGGATGTACTGGGCCGTACCCACTACCCCCTGTAGCACCTTGTGGTCAACACTAGTGATGTACTGGGCTGTACCCACTACCCCTGTAGCATCTTGTGGTCAACACTAGTGATGTACTGGGCCGTACCCACTACCCTCTGTAGCACCTTGTGGTCAACACTAGTGATGTACTGGGCCGTACCCACTACCCCTGTAGCACCTTGTGGTCAACACTAGTGATGTACCGGGCCGTACCCACTACCCCCTGTAGCACCTTGTGGATGATATGCTGGGCCGTACCCACTACCCCTGTAGCACCTTGTGGTCAACACTAGTGATGTACTGGGCTGTACCCACTACCCCCTGTAGCACCTTGTGGTCAACACTGGTGATGTGCTGGGCTGTACCCACTACCCCCTGTAGCACCTTGTGGTCAACACCATGGATGTACTGGGCTGTACCCACTACCCCCTGTAGCATCTTGTGGTCAACACTAGTGATGTACTGGGCTGTACCCACTACCCCTGTAGCATCTTGTGGTCAACACTAGTGATGTACTGGGCCGTACCCACTACCCTCTGTAGCACCTTGTGGTCAACACTAGTGATGTACTGGGCCGTACCCACTACCCTCTGTAGCACCTTGTGGTCAACACTAGTGATGTACTGGGCCGTACCTACTACCCCCTGTAGCACCTGTGGTCAACACTAGTGATATGCTGGGCCGTACCCACTACCCCCTGTAGCACCTTGTGGTCAACACTAGTGATGTACTGGGCTGTACCCACTACCCCCTGTAGCACCTTGTGGTCAACACTAGTGATGTACTGGGCTGTACCCACTACCCCCTGTAGCACCTTGATCGACACATGGATGTACTGGGCCGTACCCACTACCCTCTGTAGCATCTTGTGGTCAACACTGGTGATGTACTGGGCTGTACCCACTACCCCCTGTAGCACCTTGTGGTCAACACTAGTGATGTACTGGGCTGAACCCACTACCCCCTGTAGCACCTTGTGGTCAACACTAGTGATGTACTGGGCCGTACCCACTACCCCTGTAGCACCTTGTGGTCAACACTAGTGATGTACTGGGCCGTACCCACTACCCCTGTAGCACCTTGTGGTCGACACCATGGATGTACTGGGCTGTACCCACTACCCCCTGTAGCACCTTGTGGTCAACACCATGGATGTACTGGGCCGTACCCACTACCCCCTGTAGCACCTTGTGGTCAACACCATGGATGTACTGGGCCGTACCCACTACCCCCTGTAGCACCTTGTGGTCAACACTAGTGATGTACTGGGCTGTACCCACTA
The DNA here is from genome assembly GCF_036934945.1 of Oncorhynchus masou masou. Lineage (NCBI taxonomy): Eukaryota > Metazoa > Chordata > Actinopteri > Salmoniformes > Salmonidae > Oncorhynchus > Oncorhynchus masou. The sequence continues at coordinate 53,000 of NW_027005355.1, forward strand.
CCCTCTGTAGCACCTTGTGGTCAACACTAGTGATGTACTGGGCCGTACCCACTACCCTCTGTAGCACCTTGTGGTCAACACTAGTGATGTTCTGGGCTGTACACACTACCCCCTGTAGCACCTTGTGGTCAACACTAGTGATGTACTGGGCCGTACCCACTACCCTCTGTATCACCTTGTGGTCAACACTAGTGATGTTCTGGGCTGTACACACTACCCTCTGTAGCACCTTGTGGTCAACACTAGTGATGTACTGGGCTGTACCCACTACCCCTGTATCACCTTGTGGTCAACACCATGGATGTACTGGGCCGTACCCACTACCCCCTGTAGCACCTTGTGGTCAACACCATGGATGTACTGGGCCGTACCCACTACCCCCTGTAGCACCTTGTGGTCAATACATGGATCTACTGGGCCGTATGATGTAGCACCTGTGGTCAACACCATGGGTGTACTGGGCCACCCACTACCCCCTGTAGCACCTTGTGGTCAACACTAGTGATGTACTGGGCTGTACCCACTACCCCCTGTAGCACCTTGTGGTCAACACCATGGATGTACTGGGCTGTACCACCTACCCTCTGTAGCACCTTGTGGTCAACACTAGTGATGTACTGGGCCGTACCCACTACCCCCTGTAGCACCTAGTGGTCAACACTAGTGATGTACTGGGCCGTACCCACTACCCCCTGTAGCATCTTGTGGTCAACACTAGTGATGTACTGGGCTGTACCCACTACCCCCTGTAGCACCTTGTGGTCGACACTAGTGATGTACTGGGCCGTACCACCTACCCTCTGTAGCACCTTGTGGTCAACACTAGTGATGTACTGGGCCGTACCCACTACCCCCTGTAGCACCTAGTGGTCAACACTAGTGATGTACTGGGCTGTACCCACTACCCTCTGTAGCACCTTGTGGTCAACACTAGTGATGTACTGGGCTGTACCCACTACCCCCTTTAGCACCTTGTGGTCAACACTAGAGATGTACTGGGCCGTACCCACTACCCACTGTAGCACCTTGTGGTCGACACCATGGATGTACTGGGCTGTACCCACTACCCCCTGTAGCACCTTGTGGTCGACACCATGGATGTTCTGGGCTGTACCCACTACCCCCTGTAGCACCTTGTGGTCAACACCATGGATGTACTGGGCCGTACCCACTACCCCCTGTAGCACCTTGTGGTCAACACTAGTGATGTACTGGGCCACCCACTTCCCCCTGTAGCACCTTGTGGTCAACACTAGTGATGGACTGGGCTGTACCCACTACCCCATGTAGCACCTAGTGGTCAACACCGTTATATACTGGGCCGTACCCACACCCCCTGTAGCATCTTGTGGTCAACACTAGTGATGTACTGGGCTGTACCCACTACCCCCTGTAGCACCTTGTGGTCAACACTAGTGATGTACTGGGCCGTACCCACTACCCCCTGTAGCACCTTGTGGTCAACACTAGTGATGTACTGGGCTGGACCCACTATCCTCTGTAGCACCTTGTGGTCAACACTAGTGATGTACTGGGCCGTACGCACTACCCCCTGTAGCACCTTGTGGTCAACACTAGTGATGTACTGGGCCGTACGCACTACCCCCTGTAGCATCTTGTGGTCAACACTAGTGATGTACTGGGCTGTACCCACTACCCCCTGTAGCACCTAGTGGTCAACACTAGTGATGTACTGGGCCGTACCCACTACCCCCTGTAGCATCTTGTGGTCAACACTAGTGATGTACTGGGCTGTACCCACTACCCCCTGTAGCACCTTGTGGTCAACACTAGTGATGTACTGGGCTGTACCCACTACCCCCTGTAGCACCTTGTGGTCAACACTAGTGATGTGCTGGGCTGGACCCACTATCCTCTGTAGCACCTTGTGGTCAACACTAGTGATGTACTGGGCTGTACCCACTACCCCCTGTAGCATCTTGTGGTCAACACTAGTGATGTACTGGGCCGTACCCACTACCCTCTGTAGCACCTTGTGGTCAACACTAGTGATGTACTGGGCCGTACCCACTACCCTCTGTAGCACCTTGTGGTCAACACTAGTGATGTACCGGGCCGTACCTACTACCCCCTGTAGCACCTTGTGGTCAACACTAGTGATATGCTGGGCCGTACCCACTACCCCCTGTAGCACCTTGTGGTCAACACTAGTGATGTACTGGGCTGTACCCACTACCCCCTGTAGCACCTTGTGGTCAACACTAGTGATGTACTGGGCTGTACCCACTACCCCCTGTAGCACCTTGTAGTCAACACCATGGATGTACTGGGCCGTACCCACTACCCTCTGTAGCATCTTGTGGTCAACACTGGTGATGTACTGGGCTGTACCCACTACCCCCTGTAGTACCTTGTGGTCAACACTAGTGATGTACTGGGCTGAACCCACTACCCCTGTAGCACCTTGTGGTCAACACTAGTGATGTACTGGGCCGTACCCACTACCCCTTGTAGCACCTTGTGGTCAACACTGGTGATGTACTGGGCCGTACCCACTACCCCCTGTAGCACCTTGTGGTCGACACCATGGATGTACTGGGCTGTACCCACTACCCCTGTAGCACCTTGTGGTCAACACTAGTGATGTACTGGGCCGTACCCACTACCCCCTGTAGCACCTTGTGGTCAACACCATGGATGTACTGGGCCCTACCCACTACCCCCTGTAGCACCTTGTGGTCAACACTAGTGATGTACTGGGCTGTACCCACTACCCCCTGTAGCACCTTGTGGTCAACACTAGTGATGTACTGGTCTGTACCCACTACCCTCTGTAGCACCTTGTGGTCAACACTAGTGATGTACTGGGCCGTACCCACTACCCCCTGTAGCACCTTGTGGTCAACACTAGTGATGTACTGGGCCGTACCCACTACCCTCTGTATCACCTTGTGGTCAACACTAGTGATGTTCTGGGCTGTACACACTACCCTCTGTAGCACCTTGTGGTCAACACTAGTGATGTACTGGGCTGTACCCACTACCCCTGTATCACCTTGTGGTCAACACCATGGATGTACTGGGCCGTACCCACTACCCCTGTAGCACCTTGTGGTCAACACCATGGATGTACTGGGCCGTACCCACTACCCCCTGTAGCACCTTGTGGTCAATACCATGGATCTACTGGGCCGTATCCACTACCCCCTGTAGCACCTTGTGGTCAACACCATGGGTGTACTGGGCCGTACCCACTACCCCTGTAGCACCTTGTGGTCAACACTAGTGATGTACTGGGCTGTACCCACTACCCCCTGTAGCACCTTGTGGTCAACACCATGGATGTACTGGGCTGTACCCACTACCCTCTGTAGCACCTTGTGCTCAACACTAGTGATGTACTGGGCCGACCCACTACCCCCTGTAGCACCTTGTGGTCAACACTAGTGATGTACTGGGCTGTACCCACTACCCCTGTAGCACTTTGTGGTTAACACTAGTCATGTACTGGGCCGTACCCACACCCCCTGTAGCACCTTGTGGTCAACACTAGTGATGTACTGCCGTACCCACTACCCCCTGTGGCACCTTGTGGTCGACACTAGTGATGTACTGGGCCGTACCCACTACCCCCTGTAGCACCTTGTGGTCAACACTAGTGATGTACTGGGCTGTACCCACTACCCCCTGTAGCACCTTGTGGTCAACACTAGTGATGTACTGGGCTGTACCCACTACCCCCTGTAGCACCTTGTGGTCAACACTAGTGATGTACTGGGCCGTACCCACTACCCACTGTAGCACCTTGTGGTCGACACCATGGATGTACTGGGCTGTACCCACTACCCCCTGTAGCACCTTGTGGTCGACACCATGGATGTTCTGGGCTGTACCCACTACCCCCTGTAGCACCTTGTGGTCAACACCATGGATGTACTGGGCCGTACCCACTACCCCCTGTAGCACCTTGTGGTCAACACTAGTGATGTACTGGGCCGTACCCACTACCCCCTGTAGCACCTTGTGGTCAACACTAGTGATGTACTGGGCCGTACCCACTACCCCCTGTAGCACCTTGTGGTCAACACTCGTTATATACTGGGCCGTACCCACTACCCCCTGTAGCACCTTGTGGTCAACACTAGTGATGTACTGGGCCGTACCCACTACCCCCTGTAGCACCTTGTGGTCAACACTAGTGATGTACTGGGCTGGACCCACTATCCTCTGTAGCACCTTGTGGTCAACACTAGTGATGTACTGGGCCGTACCCACTACCCCCTGTAGCACCTTGTGGTCAACACTAGTGATGTACTGGGCCGTACGCACTACCCCCTGTAGCATCTTGTGGTCAACACTAGTGATGTACTGGGCTGTACCCACTACCCCCTGTAGCACCTTGTGGTCAACACTAGTGATGTACTGGGCCGTACCCACTACCCCCTGTAGCATCTTGTGGTCAACACTAGTGATGTACTGGGCTGTACCCACTACCCCCTGTAGCATCTTGTGGTCAACACTAGTGATGTACTGGGCTGTACCCACTACCCCCTGTAGCACCTTGTGGTCAACACTAGTGATGTGCTGGGCTGGACCCACTATCCTCTGTAGCACCTTGTGGTCAACACTAGTGATGTACTGGGCCGTACGCACTACCCCCTGTAGCATCTTGTGGTCAACACTAGTGATGTACTGGGCTGTACCCACTACCCCCTGTAGCACCTTGTGGTCAACACTAGTGATGTACTGGGCTGTACCCACTACCCCCTGTAGCACCTTGTGGTCAACACTAGTGATGTACTGGGCCGTACCCACTACCCCCTGTAGCACCTTGTGGTCAACACTAGTGATGTACTGGGCTGTACCCACTACCCCCTGTAGCACCCTGTGGTCAACACTAGTGATGTACTGGGCCGTACCTACTACCCCTGTAGCACCTTGTGGTCAACACTAGTGATGTACTGGGCCGTACCTACTCCCCCCTGTAGCACCTTGTGGTCAACACTAGTGATGTACTGGGCGGTACCCACAACCCCTGTAGCACCTTGTGGTCAACACTAGTGATGTGCTGGGCCGTACCCACTATCCTCTGTAGCACCTTGTGGTCAACACTAGTGATGTACTGGGCCGTACGCACTACCCCCTGTAGCATCTTGTGGTCAACACTAGTGATGTACTGGGCTGTACCCACTACCCCCTGTAGCACCTTGTGGTCAACACTAGTGATGTACTGGGCTGTACCCACTACCCCCTGTAGCACCAAGTGGTCAACACTAGTGATGTACTGGGCCGTACCCACTACCCCCTGTAGCACCTTGTGGTCAACACTAGTGATGTACTGGGCTGTACCCACTACCCCCTGTAGCACCTTGTGGTCAACACTAGTGATGTACTGGGCCGTATCCACTACCCCCTGTAGCACCTTGTGGTCAACACTAGTGATGTACTGGGCCGTACCCACTACCCCTGTAGCACCTTGTGGTCAACACTAGTGATGTGCTGGACTGTACCCACTACCCTCTGTAGCACCTTGTGGTCAACACTAGTGATTTACTGGGCCGTATCCACTACCCTCTGTAGCACCTTGTGGTCAACACTAGTGATGTACTGGGCTGTACCTACTACCCTCTGTAGCACCTTGTGGTCAACACCATGGATGTACTGGGCTGTACCCACTACCCTCTGTAGCACCTTGTGGTCAACACTAGTGATGTACTGGGCCGTACGCACTACCCTCTGTAGCACCTTGTGGTCAACACTAGTGATGTACTGGGCTGTACCCACTACCCCTGTAGCACCCTGTGGTCAACACTAGTGATGTACTGGGCTGTACCCACTACCCTCTGTAGCACCTTGTGGTCAACACCATGGATGTACTGGGCTGTACCCACTACCCTCTGTAGCACCTTGTGGTCAACACTAGTGATGTACTGGGCCGTACGCACTACCCTCTGTAGCACCTTGTGGTCAACACTAGTGATGTACTGGGCTGTACCCACTACCCCCTGTAGCACCCTGTGGTCAACACTAGTGATGTACTGGGCTGTACCCACTACCCCCTGTAGCATCTTGCGGTCGGATGCCAAGCAGTTGCCATATCAAGCGGTGACGCAGTCAGTCAAGATGCTCTCAATGGTGCAGCTGTAGAACTTTCTGAGGATCTGATGACCCATGACACATCTTTTTGCAGCCTCCTGAGAGGGAAGAGGTGTTGTCGTGCCTTCTTAACGACCGTGTTGGTGTGTGTGGACCATGATGCTTAGTGACGTGGACACAGAGGAGCTTTCAAACCCGCTCCACTACAGCCCCGTCGATGTAGATTGGGGGCGTGGCTCGGGTCCTCTGTTTCCTGTAGTCCACCATCAGCTACTTTTTGTCTTGCTGACACGTTGAAGGAAAGGTTGTTGTCCTGTTAACACACTGCTAGGTCACTGACCACCTGCCCCACAGGCGGTCTTATTGTCATTGGTGGTCAGGCCGAACACCGTCGTGTCGTCAGAGAACTTGATGCTGGTGTTTTTGGAGTCGTGACTGGCGACGCAGTCCTGGGTGAACAGGAAATACAGGAGGGGACTAACGCGTCAATGCTGCGTAATTCTGCAGTCCAACTTTTCATTATGTAATCCCAAAATGTTTTCTGCGTATGTGTGCAATAAAAGTTCAACATTTCACCTTTTTTGCTACTATTTCTGTCAAGTCTACGTGTACAATTTGATGCATACGTTGGATATATCCAACTGCTGATGCAGTTTGGAGTGCAATAGAGATTGGATCATCTGTTGGGTTGGTCCAGGGTGTCTGGGATGATGATGTTGTGAGCCACGACCAGCCTTTTTCAAAGCGTTTCATGGCTACAGATGTGAGTGTTGCTGCAGGGTTTCTGTAAATGTTACGGGTCCCATATGCATTGGGTGTGTAACCTGATTCGGGCATCCACCTACTGTGCTCAGAATGACACGAAATCACTTTTTAATGATGCTATTTAAATTTTAACAGAACATGCAAGTTGAGGATGCAGTGACGTGTCCTTACCGCGCACTTTGAAGCCAAGTAACGAACAGAAAAATCATTAACCTGTGCGTGTCTTTCATGTTTGGGGAAGGAAACTTTCACCATTTTAACAAATGCACCTTTTTACAATAAAGCATTCCATGCGTTTGCAGACCTATGTAATTATAGCCTACTAATCCTGATGTGATGAGTACATTGGCGGTAAAGGGTAGCCTAGTGGTTAGAGTGTTGGACTAGTAACCGGAAGGTTGCAAGTTCAAACCCCGAGCTGACAAGGTACAAATCTGTCGTTCTGCCCCTGAACAGGCAGTTAACCCACTGTTCCCAGGCCGTCATTGAAAATAAGAATTTGTTCTTAACTGACTTGCCTGGTTAAATAAAGGTAAAATAAATTAACACATTAATGACTGGATATATTTGCAGAATTATTATTATTATTATTTTCAATACGCCAAATGACAGGGTAGCCTACATCACAGACACTGACAAACGGATCAATTAACATGACGTTGTCCATATAATGGCCCTATGAGGAAGGGGAGACACGAGTAGAATACGACGTCTAAACTGGAGGAGGGAATGAATGTATATCTAATGAAACAGCGTTTTTAAACGGCACCGACCCAACAGTGATGAGTAGTGAATAATGCTCGGTGAGCACTCACCCGGGGATGTGGTCGATGCTCACCACTGGTGCTTATTTTATTTTAACTAGGCAAGTCAGTTAAGAACAAATTCTTATTTTCAATGACGGCCTAGGAACAGTGGGTTAACTGCCTGTTCAGGGGCAGAACGACAGATTTGTACCTTGTCAGCTCGGGGTTTGAACTTGCAACCTTCCAGTTACTAGTCCAACGATCTAACCGCTAGGCTACACTGCCGCTAGGAGATGGGCTGTGGGCCTACTGTTGTTCCCATCTATTAAGCTTAGAACTAAACGATAGGTTCGTCTTTTCATTTTCTTTCTTTTAAAAACAGTAGCCATTTTGCTTTCCAAACTATGTTTTCCCACCATTGTATTGATAAATGTTGCGATATGCCTGGCTGGGCCTTCTTTTACTTTACACTGACTGTCACAACTCAATCATCTATTAGGGTATTTACCAAGCGGGCTGCCTTTCCTTCCAACTGTAGGCAATGTGATTTAAAAAAAAATATATTAATTACGGCTAGGGGAAGCTAATGACCCTCTGTGGCCAAATCATGCTTTAGTAGCTTATATAAATGATTTGATTTAGTTCTGTACAGACAGGAGTAGGCTAATTAGGCTATGTAATTTTGGCAATTTAATTCAATTTACTTAGGCAGTGTGTCTATAAGAAAGACTCAGGGAAAGCTATGTCAATCTACCATCCCCCCCATTGTAGAAAAGTTGCTCTATTCTATTGGTCAGCTTGTCCAGAAAGAAATGGCCCCAACCAGACTCCGGGATGATAGATCACAAATTCATACAACCAGTAGGCCTAGGCTACGTAAAAATAAAACGATCAGAACGTTTTAGCTTCAAATGTTGATCAACTATTATTTGTTAACATTATTAGTGCAGTAGGGTATGGGTGAATGGGCATCTGGCTACCAGACAATGAGAGAATGTTGAAAACCAACAGAATATGAGAGAAAGAGTCTACTGGTTTCAATGATATGTCTTAATAGAACAATAGACTGCTGGTTTCAATGGTAGATGTCTTTATAAAACAATAGACTACTGGTTTCAATGGTAGATGTCTTTATAAAACAATAGTCTACTGGTTTCAATGGTAGATGTCTTTATAAAACAATAGTCTACTGGTTTCAATGGTAGATGTCTTTATAAAACAATAGACTACTGGTTTCAATGGTAGATGTCTTTATAAAACAATAGTCTACTGGTTTCAATGGTAGATGTCTTTATAAAACAATACACTACTGGTTTCAATGGCATATGGAAGTCTTTCTAAAAAATAATTGCCTCCTTTGATATGGTGGGATTTTGCCAAGGCTACTTTGTGGCATGGTAAAACATGTTAAACGTCCAGTCCCTGAGTCCCGTCCAGGACAGCCCTCACCCCTTGGTTCTTCTCGGGGGCTCCTCCATCTGGCTTCTCCGTATACACTTACAAGCTGGTCCGGTGTCTCGGTTATTGAAACGGATCATTCTGGAAATAATCAGGAAGTTTTCCAGAGACATTGTTGCACGGAAAAGTTCTCTGTCAGTTTCTGCATCCCACAGGGATTCTGTGGATTCTCCATTTGGATCTGAAAACACCAACAAGGAGAAGAACCCCAGAGTCCATCTCCTTCCATCTCGCTCCAAAAACACACCTTCCCTCCCAAATTAGTGCAGTCCTGAATGATTTTCTGTATGGTGTCTGGGATAAACAGTTGAAGAGAAGACTTTATGTCCTACTCTACTTGTATGAAATGAGTAACCGCCGTCCGCGTCGTCCCTGGTTGCATCCTCCCGTTGGCAGTCGTGGGGGGGCTCATTCCTTGGGCAAGAACACCGTTCAATTTCACCATTTCTTTTAACGTCCATATTTCTCCTCCTGCGGGCTGATGATGAGCTAGTTGCTGACGGCCTGGGGCTGGTCCTGGGGCCGGTCCAGACCCTGGGGCCGGTCCAGACCCTGGGGCCGGTCCTGACCCTGGGGCTGGGACTGACCCTGGGGCTGGTCCTGGGACTGACCCTGGGGCTGGTCCTGGGACTGACCCTGGGGCCGGTCCTGACCCTGGGGCTGGGACTGACCCTGGGGCTGGTCCTGGGACTGACCCTGGGGCTGGTCCTGGGACTGACCCTGGGGCTGGTCCTGGTCCTGGGACTGACCCTGACCCTGGGGCCAGTCCTGGGACTGACCCTGACCCTGGGGCCGGTCCTGGGACTGACCCTGGGGCTGGTCCTGGTCCTGGGACTGACCCTGGGGCTGGTCCTGGTCCTGGGACTGGCCCTGGGGCTGGCTGAGGGTCAATCTCATCCTCTTCTTACAACTCACTGTTAGATTCTGAATTGACAGAGACATGATCCTCATTCCAAAGTGGAAGACGCTCCTCTCTCTGCGAAAATTGTTTCTAAGGACCTCTGAGCAGAGATTATTTTTGCCATACTGATTGATTGTGGTAAGGAGTCACACATGCAAAGCTATTTATTTGTTGTGTCCCTCCCCCAATTTGCACCTGGCTGGGGTAAAGTGTGGGGAAATACAGAATTTGTTACAATCGAAATAATGTACTGTAATAACATTGTCTTGCAGGAACCTGCACATTGTGTAGTTTCACACACTACAAAGGGTAAAGAGTGTGAGAAAAGCGGGAGACAGACAGGTGCTGTGTGTAAACAGCAGGCCCAGGGAGGAGGAAAACAGACGGGCAGGGAGGCAGGTTCTTGGTGCTGTGTGTAAACAGCAGGCCCAGGGAGGAAGGAGACAGGTTCTTGGTGCTGTGTGTAAACAGCAGGCCCAGGGAGGAAGGAGACAGGTTCTTGGTGCTGTGTGTAAACAGCAGGCCCAGGGAGGAGGAAGACAGGTTCTTGGTGCTGTGTGTAAACAGCAGGCCCAGGGAGGAGGAGACAGGTTCTTGGTGCTGTGTGTAAACAGCAGGCCCAGGGAGGAAGGAGACAGGTTCTTGGTGCTGTGTGTAAACAGCAGGCCCAGGGAGGAAGGAGACAGGTTCTTGGTGCTGTGTGTAAACAGCAGGCCCAGGGAGGAGGAGACAGGTTCTTGGTGCTGTGTGTAAACAGCAGGCCCAGGGAGGAAGGAGACAGGTTCTTGGTGCTGTGTGTAAACAGCAGGCCCAGGGAGGAAGGAGACAGGTTCTTGGTGCTGTGTGTAAACAGCAGGCCCAGGGAGGAAGGAGACAGGTTCTTGGTGCTGTGTGTAAACAGCAGGCCCAGGGAGGAGGGAGACAGGTTCTTGGTGCTGTGTGTAAACAGCAGGCCCAGGGAGGAAGGAGACAGGTTCTTGGTGCTGTGTGTAAACAGCAGGCCCAGGGAGGAAGGAGACAGGTTCTTGGTGCTGTGTGTAAACAGCAGGCCCAGGGAGGAGGGAGACAGGTTCTTGGTGCTGTGTGTAAACAGCAGGCCCAGGGAGGAGGGAGACAGGTTCTTGGTGCTGTGTGTAAACAGCAGGCCCAGGGAGGAGGGAGACAGGTTCTTGGTGCTGTGTGTAAACAGCAGGCCCAGGGAGGAAGGAGACAGGTTCTTGGTGCTGTGTGTAAACAGCAGGCCCAGGGAGGAAGGAGACAGGTTCTTGGTGCTGTGTGTAAACAGCAGGCCCAGGGAGGAAGGAGACAGGTTCTTGGTGCTGTGTGTAAACAGCAGGCCCAGGGAGGAAGGAGACAGGTTCTTGGTGCTGTGTGTAAACAGCAGGCCCAGGGAGGAAGGAGACAGGTTCTTGGTGCTGTGTGTAAACAGCAGGCCCAGGGAGGAAGGAGACAGGTTCTTGGTGCTGTGTGTAAACAGCAGGCCCAGGGAGGAGGAAGCCAGACGGGCAGGGTGACAGGTTCTTGGTGCTGTGTGTAAACAGCAGGCCCAGGGAGGAAGGAGACAGGTTCTTGGTGCTGTGTGTAAACAGCAGGCCCAGGGAGGAAGGAGACAGGTTCTTGGTGCTGTGTGTAAACAGCAGGCCCAGGGAGGAGGGAGACAGGTTCTTGGTGCTGTGTAAACAGCAGGCCCAGGGAGGAGGGAGACAGGTTCTTGGTGCTGTGTGTAAACAGCAGGCCCAGGGAGGAGGGAGACAGGTTCTTGGTGCTGTGTGTAAACAGCAGGCCCAGGGAGGAGGAAGACAGGTTCTTGGTGCTGTGTGTAAACAGCAGGCCCAGGGAGGAGGAAGACAGACAGGCAGGGAGACAGGTTCTTGGTGCTGTGTGTAAACAGCAGGCCCAGGGAGGAGGAAGACGGGTTCTTGGTGCTGTGTGTAAACAGCAGGCCCAGGGAGGAGGAAGACAGACGGGCAGGGAGGCAGGTTCTTGGTGCTGTGTGTAAACAGCAGGCCCAGGGAGGAGGAAGACAGACGGGCAGGAAGACAGGTTCTTGGTGCTGTGTGTAAACAGCAGGCCCAGGGAGGAGGAAGACAGGTTCTTGGTGCTGTGTGTAAACAGCAGGCCCAGGGAGGAGGAAGACAGGTTCTTGGTGCTGTGTGTAAACAGCAGGCCCAGGGAGGAGGAAGACAGGTTCTTGGTGCTGTGTGTAAACAGCAGGCCCAGGGAGGAAGGAGACAGGTTCTTGGTGCTGTGTGTAAACAGCAGGCCCAGGGAGGAGGAAGACAGACAGGCAGGGAGACAGGTTCTTGGTGCTGTGTGTAAACAGCAGGCCCATGGAGGAGGAAGACCGGTTCTTGGTGCTGTGTATAAACAGCAGGCCCAGGGAGGAGGAAGACCGGTTCTTGGTGCTGTGTGTAAACAGCAGGCCCAGGGAGGAGGAAGACACTTCCTGTTTTGAATTGTCCTGTAGCTTAGCAACCGCTTCATCGGACCACTTCCGTCACTGGTACTTCCTGTTTTGAATTGTCCTGTAGCTTAGCAACCGCTTCATCGGACCACTTCCGTCACTGGTACCTCCTGTTTTGAACTGTCCTGTAGCTTAGCAACCGCTTCATCGGACCACTTCCGTCACTGGTACCTCCTGTTTTGAACTGTCCTGTAGCTTAGCAACCGCTTCATCGGACCACTTCCGTCACTGGTACTTCCTGTTTTGAACTGTCCTGTAGCTTAGCAACCGCTTCATCGGACCACTTCCGTCACTGGTACTTCCTGTTTTGAATTGTCCTGTAGCTTAGCAACCGCTTCATCGGACCACTTCCGTCACTGGTACTTCCTGTTTTGAATTGTCCTGTAGCTTAGCAACCGCTTCATCGGACCACTTCCGTCACTGGTACTTCCTGTTTTGAACTGTCCTGTAGCTTAGCAACCGCTTCATCGGACCACTTCCGTCACTGGTACTTCCTGTTTTGAATTGTCCTGTAGCTTAGCAACCGCTTCATCGGACCACTTCCGTCACTGGTACTTCCTGTTTTGAATTGTCCTGTAGCTTAGCAACCGCTTCATCGGACCACTTCCGTCACTGGTACTTCCTGTTTTGAACTGTCCTGTAGCTTAGCAACCGCTTCATCGGACCACTTCCGTCACTGGTACTTCCTGTTTTGAATTGTCCTGTAGCTTAGCAACCGCTTCATCGGACCACTTCCGTCACTGGTACTTCCTGTTTTGAATTGTCCTGTAGTTTAGCAACCGCTTTATCGGACCACTTCCGTTACTGGTACTTCCTGTTTTGAATTGTCCTGTAGCTTAGCAACCGCTTTATCGGACCACTTCCTTTACTGGTACTTCCTGTTTTGAATTGTCCTGTAGCTTAGCAACCGCTTCATCGGACCACTTCCGTCACTGGTACCTCCTGTTTTGAAATTTTCCTTGTAAGCAGGAATCAGAAGGATATCGTTATGGTCATATTTGGCCAAATGGTGGGTGAGGGAGAGCTTTGTATGTGTTTCTGTGTGGAGTGAAGGAGATCAAGACGCCTCTAGTTGCACAGGGGACATGTTGCAGCGTCACCTCGCCAAGTTGCAATTTATAAATGTGGTTGTGCATCAGCAGTTTCTCTCATATCATTCACTGACAGTCACTCAATTAGCCCTTGTCAGCAAAAAACAAATTATATTCGTAAGTTAGTCTAGCGGCTAGCTATCTAAACTTGTAGTAATCATGGTTGAATTACCGACCACTTTTGATTTTTAGTTTCTCTCTCACTCAAATATCATATTAAAAACTGCAAACATTTCTCTCCACCATGTGGAAAAGTATATAGATTTGAAGGAAATAAGCTGTAAAACTACATGTTTTTGACTCTGCTAAAATTGCTAAATCTTCTCTTCGCCCCATGGCAAAATGTGTAGAATGGCAGGAAATTCATTTTTTAATACATTTTTTTTCTCTGCTGTCCGGTGGGGGGCTAAAGTGATTTGCTCGCAAGGTGGGGGGGAAACAATTTCTCATAGGGGCCCCAAAATGCTAGGGCTGGCTTGGACTGAAAATATGGGTACGTAGGCACTTTGATCGGGCCCAGGGTGGAGACCATGTCTTCAGTATGACTGGATGATGTAATGAGATGGTGTGTGTGTGGTCTCTAACCGGGCCCACACCCATCTCTTCAGGGTGGAGACCATGTCTTCAGTATGACTGGATGATGGTGTGTGTGTGGTCTCTAACCGGGCCCACACCCATCTCTTCAGGGTGGAGACCATGTCTTCAGTATGACTGGATGATGGTGTGTGTGTGGTCTCTAACCGGGCCCACACCCATCTCTTCAGGGTGGAGACCATGTCTTCAGTATGACTGGATGATGGTGTGTGTGTGGTCTCTAACCGGGCCTTCATCCATTCCTCTTCCCACCCCAGGTGACAGCCCCTAGCTTCCAGTCTTCCCCACTCTGAGTGCTCCCTCAACTCAGAGACTCAATGCAACTGGACCAGGGGGCTTGTGGGCATGAAGTGGCTGGGCCAATCCAAGAGCATGGTGTTGAATGGCAGCAGGTACTCCACCAGTGAGCAGCAGCCCGTGAGCCAGAGCCAGACCCGCTCCCAGCAGCAGCTACACCCACAGAGGAGCTCTCTCCGACCAGGGACTGGCAGCAGGAGATGTAGCCGCCGTGAGTACTGGGACTGGAAATATATTCTATCATATGTGGGTCATATTCATAAGTGTACACCGTATCAAAACATTTTACAATGGGAAAACATTTTGCAGCAAAAAAACTTTCTTATTGGACACGTACAGGTAATCCTGTCCCATTTTCAGTCCGTTGGCTTCAGTTTGTTTCCTCGTGAATGACCCTGGGCCTAGTTCATTTAGGACACAACATTTTGAAACAGAGCCGTACGTAGGCCTACTGTGTACTTGATACTGTCCAATAACAGCACAGGTTTTTAGCTTTCTGTTGCAAAATGTTTCGCTATGGAATGACCCACTTATCCGAACCTTAACCAATAGTGGGGAAAATGCAACAAGATTCGCGTCTTGGGAGCAGTCCCCAACCTTTTTCCGTTCCCGGGAACACCAAATCACTGTCAAAAGCTCCACCATTCACGGAACCATTTTAACCTCTCTTGGGTAGGGGGCAGTATTTTCATGTCCGGATGAAAAGCGTGCCCAAAGTAAACAGCCTGTTACCCAGGCCCAGCAGCTAGGATACGCATATAATTGGTAGATTTGGATAAAAAAACTCTAAAGTTTCTAAAACTGTTAAAATGATGTCTGTGAGTAGAACAGAACTGATATGGCAGGTCGAAACCCTGAGGACAAAACATCCCCCCCCCCCACCCCAAAAAATATGTTCAACCAACCACTGATTTCAATTGCTGTCACTTTTATTATAAGGTGAAATCCTCGCAGATTGTTGACATCTAGTGGAAGCCCTAGGAACTGCTGCCTTTAGAAAGAGTTTCATGCTGGTTTTTGGAAAAAATGAGCCAGAAATGGTAGTTTTTCTAGGTGGCTCCCATTTTGGCTTTAGTGTTTCCAAGCGTGTGGAAGAGAGCGCGTTCTTTGGTATTTTTCTCCGGTAAAGACAATAACGATTCTCCGTCTTAATTTGTATTGTTAATAGACGTATTAGGGTACCTAAGGTTTGATTTATAAACGTTGTTTGACTTGTTTGGAAAAGTTTATTAGTAACGTTTGGGATTCATTTTGTATGCATTTTGATGGAGTGAAACTGGGTGGATTATTGACTGAAGCGCGCCAGCGAAACTGAGTTTTTATGCATATAAAGAAGGACATTATCGAACAAAAGGACCATTTGTGATGTATCTGGGACCTTTTGGAGTGCCAACAGAAGAAGATCTTCAAAGGTCACGCATTTATTATATCGCTATTTCTGATTTTCGTGGCGTACCTGCCTGGTTGAAATATGTTTTTCATGCTTTTGTACACTGGGAGCTGTCCTCAGATGGTGAGCTTTCGCCGTAAAGCCTTTTTGAAATCTGACACAGCGGCCGGATTAACAATAAGTTAAGCTTTATTTTGATGTATTACACTTGTGATTTTATGAAAGTTAAATATTTATAATTCTGTAGTTTGAATTTCGCCCCTCTGCAATTTCACCGGATGTTGGGATGCTACCGTCTCACCTGCCCATACAGAAGTTAACAACATATATTGGCGGGCAAATGTTGTCCATTTTTGCAGTGAAACAAATGAAAGGCTTATTATTATTATTATCATTATTATCATCATTATTATTATCATCATTATTATTATCATTAGTATTATTATCATCATTATTATAATAATGATAATAATAATGATCATCATTATTATTATTATCATTATTATTATTATTTTCATTCATTATTATCATTATTATTATTGTCATTTATTATTATCATTCATTATTATTATCATTATTGTTATTATAATTTATTATTATTATCATTATTATTATTCATTATTATCATTATTATTATCATCAGTTCGCATTGTGAAAAGTAATGTAACATTTCTTTATTATTTTATACTCCCAATTGTTATTCATTTTGTGGAAGAAAACATTTATAAATCAATAATAATTTGACGAACGTCCACGGTGGTCCACAATTTAAATTATTTATTTTTACAAAATGATTTTTTTTTATTGTTCTTTTTTAAATGAATTACAGTTGGGAGTATTAATCGTATTATAATCGATATTACATTACGCTTCACAATGCAAATAGTTAATCATAATATGACCGCCAAGACATGTTAAAATGGTTCTGAGTATGGTGTCCTCGAGCTTTTAAATATTGATTTGTGTGTTCCTCGGAATGGGACAGGTGGGGAACCGCTGGTCTTAGGGGTAACTTCACCGTACTCATTTACTCTCATGTTTTTCCCAGGGTTCAGTGCGGCCAGCCTGGAGGCGGAGCGACGCTGTATCCCGTCCTCTGGGATGACCGCCAAGGAACTGTGTGAGCACGATGACCTCACCACCAGCCTCATCCTCGACCCGTATCTGGGCTTCCAGACACACAAGATGAACACCAGGTCAGTCTGGGGCCTTAACCTTAACCTTAAACCTGACTCTGACCCTCATCCTCATCCAATACCTATGCTTCCTCTGCTAAACTCTAGACTGATTTTAAAGAGTGTGAGATTTTGGCAATTAAACTCATGGATATCATTTTTATGTCTGTGTGCAGTTTGAAGGTTGCTAGCTAGCGTTAGCTCAATGACTGGATGTCTATGGAGTTCTAGTCATTGTGCTAACACTAGTTAGCTACGGCTCCTGAAACAGCCTTCCACTTCCTTCCAGCTGCATGCAGAGACATAAACATGGTTGTCCATGAGTTCATCTGGGTAAGTTTCCCAAAATCTCACACTGTCCCTTTAAGATCAGAGTGACAGGTAAGTATCCAGCCACCGCATGTTCCTCCTCGTCTCTCCGCGGCGCGGCGGGCCTCGTCTCTCCGCAGCGCGGGGACATCATTATGTTAATGTGTTTTTTTAAGTAGAATGTGCGTTTTAAAAATTCCCCAGAATATCTCTGCATCATTTGTGTGGTGTTGCCAGGCAACCTGTCTATATCCCGAACTGTATTTACAAAGCATCTCAAAGTAGGAGTGCTGGTCTAGGATCAGGTTCCAGGTTTCTTATTCAATAGGATTTAAAAGGCCAAACTGATCCTAGATCAGCAGTCGGGGACACTTTGCGAATATGGACCCAGGTATAGAACTCTTCCTCCTCTCTCATCACTGAGCCAGGTCTAGACCTCCTCTCTCATCTCTGTCAGAGTGCTACTGTCTGGAAAAGCAGTACAGATATTGAATCAATTGCAGTTACTCACAATGAGCACTATAGAATGATCAGGAAATGTTTTTGTTTGTGAAATGTTGTGTCATTCACTTTATAGTCTTCCTTCTAGAACCTTTGCTAGATAATATGAATGGTATTTGGAAACCGGAATGTTTTGTTGTTATCGACGACACCTGTGATGTCGTGACAGGTTTCGACCAATCAAGGGAAGACAGGAAGAGCTGAAGGAGATTATCGAGCGGTTCAAGAAGCACGACAACCTGGAGAAGGCTTTCAGAGCACTCACCTCTGGAGACTGGTCCAGACACCACTTCCTACACAAGTCTAAAGCCCAGGAGAAGCTCTTCAAACAGCACGTGAGATTACAACACCACAGAGTCACACATGACACCCGATGCCAGGTCACATACAGGACTCTGGTGAAAAGTAGTGCACTATATCATTTGGGATGCACTCCCACAAGTAGCACGGTTCATAGTGAACCACACATCTCTTATTGATGTGGTGCTGGGCTGATGAATAGTCATTATGTAAGGCAACACATCTCTCTTATTGATGGGGGGCTGATGAATAGTCATTATGTAAGGCAACATATCTCTTATTGATGGGGGCTGATGAATAGTCATTATGTAAGGCAACATATCTCTCTTAGTGATGTGGTGCTGGGCTGATGAATAGTCATTATGTAAGGCAACACATCTCTCTTATTGATGGGGGGCTGATGAATAGTCATTATGTAAGGCAACACATCTCTTATTGATGTGGTGCTGGGCTGATGAATAGTCATTATGTAAGGCAACACATCTCTTAGTGATGTGGTGCTGGGCTGATGAATAGTCATTATGTAAGGCAACATATCTCTTAGTGATGTGGTGCTGGGCTGATGAATAGTCATTATGTAAGGCAACACATCTCTCTTATTGATGGGGGGCTGATGAATAGTCATTATGTAAGGCAACACATCTCTTATTGATGTGGTGCTGGGCTGATGAATAGTCATTATGTAAGGCAACACATCTCTCTTATTGATGGGGGGCTGATGAATAGTCATTATGTAAGGCAACACATCTCTCTTATTGATGTGGTGCTGGGCTGATGAATAGTCATTATGTAAGGCAACACATCTCTTATTGATGTGGTGCTGGGCTGATGAATAGTCATTATGTAAGGCAACACATCTCTCTTATTGATGGGGTGCTGGGCTGATGAATAGTCATTATGTAAGGCAACACATCTCTCTTATTGATGTGGTGCTGGGCTGATGAATAGTCATTATGTAAGGCAACACATCTCTCTTATTGATGGGGTGCTGGGCTGATGAATAGTCATTATGTAAGGCAACACATCTCTCTTATTGATGGGGGGCTGATGAATAGTCATTATGTAAGGCAACATCTCTCTTATTGATGTGGTGCTGGGCTGATGAATAGTCATTATGTAAGGTAACATCTCTCTTATTGATGTGGTGCTGGGCTGATGAATAGTCATTATGTAAGGTAACATATCTCTTAGTGATGTGGTGCTGGGCTGATGAATAGTCATTATGTAAGGTAACATCTCTCTTATTGATGTGGTGCCGGGCTGATGAATAGTCATTATGTAAGGCAACATCTCTCTTATTGATGTGGTGCTGGGCTGATGAATAGTCATTATGTAAGGCAACATCTCTCTTATTGATGTGGGGCTGATGAATAGTCATTATGTAAGGTAACATCTCTCTTATTGATGTGGTGCTGGGCTGATGAATAGTCATTATGTAAGGCAACATCTCTTATTGATGTGGTGCTGGGCTGATGAATAGTCATTATGTAAGGCTCCCGAGTAGCGCAGCAGGTTTAAGGCACTGAATCTCAGTGCTAGAGGCCTCACTACAGACCCTGGTTCGATTCCAGGCTGCATCACAACCGGCCGCGATTGGGAGTCCTAATGGGGCGGCTCACAATTGGCCCGCCGTCGTTCAGGTTAGGGGAGGGTTTGGTCCGGGCGTCGTTCAGGTTAGGGGAGGGTTTGGCCCGGTGTCGTTCAGGTTAGGGGAGGGTTTGGCCCGGCGTCGTTCAGGTTAGGGGAGGGTTTGGCCCGGGCTTCGTTCAGGTTAGGGGAGGGTTTGGCCCGGGCGTCGTTCAGGTTAGGGGAGGGTTTGGCCCGGGCGTCGTTCAGGTTAGGGGAGGGTTTGGCCCGGGCGTCGTTCAGGTTAGGGAGGGTTTGGCCCGGGCGTCGTTCAGGTTAGGGGAGGGTTTGGCCCGGGCGTCGTTCAGGTTAGGGGAGGGTTTGGCCCGGGCGTCGTTCAGGTTAGGGGAGGGTTTGGCCCGGGCGTCGTTCAGGTTGGGGAGGGTTTGGCCCGGGCGTCGTTCAGGTTAGGGAGGGTTTGGCCCGGGCGTCGTTCAGGTTAGGGAGGGTTTGGCCCGGGCGTCGTTCAGGTTAGGGAGGGTTTGGCCCGGGCGTCGTTCAGGTTAGGGAGGGTTTGGCCCGGGCGTCGTTCAGGTTAGGGGAGGGTTTGGCCCGGGCGTCGTTCAGGTTAGGGAGGGTTTGGCCCGGGCGTCGTTCAGGTTAGGGGAGGGTTTGGCCCGGGCGTCGTTCAGGTTAGGGGAGGGTTTGGCCCGGCAGTCGTTCAGGTTAGGGGAGGGTTTGGCCCGGCAGTCGTTCAGGTTAGGGAGGGTTTGGCCCGGGCGTCGTTCAGGTTAGGGAGGGTTTGGCCCGGGCGTCGTTCAGGTTAGGGAGGGTTTGGCCCGGGCGTCGTTCAGGTTAGGGAGGGTTTGGCCCGGCAGTCGTTCAGGTTAGGGAGGGTTTGGCCCGGGCGTCGTTCAGGTTAGGGGAGGGTTTGGCCCGGGCGTCGTTCAGGTTAGGGGAGGGTTTGGCCCGGCAGTCGTTCAGGTTAGGGGAGGGTTTGGCCCGGGCGTCGTTCAGGTTAGGGAGGGTTTGGCCCGGGCGTCGTTCAGGTTAGGGGAGGGTTTGGCCCGGCAGTCGTTCAGGTTAGGGGAGGGTTTGGCCCGGCAGTCGTTCAGGTTAGGGAGGGTTTGGCCCGGGCGTCGTTCAGGTTAGGGGAGGGTTTGGCCCCGGCCTAGGCCGTCATTGTAAAATAGGAATTTGTTCTTAACTGACTTGACTAGTTAAACCAAGGGTCAATAAATAATACTAAATGAAGTAGAGTCTGCACCAATCAACTGATCCAACAACATATCTTTTATTAGGTTGGTCATGCACAAGATCCAGTCCCTTCTTTTCCTTGTAACTTGTTAGTTTGTTTTCCATTTTGTTCCAGGTGTTTGTGTATCTGCGGATGTTTGCGGCTGACAGTGGGTTTGAGATTCTCCCGTGTAACCGCTACTCCTCGGAGCAGAACGGAGCCAAGATCGTGGCCACAAAGGAATGGTGAGGAACGCTGTTTTTTTTTCTTCTTCTTCACACTTCCTGTTGTTCTGACATCATCGTCGTCATTGAAATGGACCGACAGTCACACTTCCTGTTGTTCTGACATCATCGTCGTCATTGAAATGGACCGACCGCCACACTTCCTGTTGTTCTGACGTCGTCGTCGTTGAAATGGACCGACCGTCACACTTCCTGTTGTTCTGACATCATCGTCGTCGTTGAAATGGACCGACCGTCACACTTCCTGTTGTTCTGACATCATCGTCGTCGTTGAAATGGACCGACCGTCACACTTCCTGTTGTTCTGACATCATCGTCGTCATTGAAATGGACCGACCGTCACACTTCCTGTTGTTCTGACATCATCGTCGTCATTGAAATGGACCGACCGTCACACTTCCTGTTGTTCTGACATCGTCGTCGTTGAAATGGACCGACCGTCACACTTCCTGTTGTTCTGACGTCGTCGTCGTTGAAATGGACCGACCGTCACACTTCCTGTTGTTCTGACGTCGTCGTCGTTGAAATGGACCGACCGTCACACTTCCTGTTGTTCTGACGTCGTCGTCATTGAAATGGACCGACCGTCACACATCCTGTTGTTCTGACGTCGTCGTTGAAATGGACCGACCGTCACACTTCCTGTTGTTCTGACATCGTCGTCATTGAAATGGACCGACCGTCACACTTCCTGTTGTTCTGACGTCGCCGTCGTTGAAATGGACCGACCGCCACACTTCCTGTTGTTCTGACATCATCGTCGTCATTGAAATGGACCGACCGTCACACTTCCTGTTGTTCTGACATCGTCGTCATTGAAATGGACCGACCGTCACACTTCCTGTTGTTCTGACATCATCGTCGTCATTGAAATGGACCGACCGTCACACTTCCTGTTGTTCTGACATCGTCGTCATTGAAATGGACCGACCGTCACACTTCCTGTTGTTCTGACGTCGTCGTCGTTGAAATGGACCGACCTTCTTTCAAACCACTAAAATCACTTTGCTCTTTAGTCCTTGATTTTCTGTGTCGTATTGATCACGTCCCTTATTTGGATCGACATTTCTTTCTATCTTTTTCTCTTTCTCCTTTCTTTCTTTATTTCTTTCTTTCTTTCTTTCTTTATTCCTCTTTCTTTCTCTTTTTCTTTTTCTTTCTTTTTCTTTATTTCTCTTTCTTTCTCTCTTTCTGTTTCTTTCTTTCTCTCTTTTATTTCTCTTTCTTTCTCTTCCTTTCTTTCTCTCTTTCTCTTCCTTTATTTCTCTTCCTTTATTTCTCTTTCTTTCTTTCTCTTCCTTTCTTTCTCTTTCTTTCTTTCTCTTTCTTTCTTTCTCTTCCTTTATTTCTCTCTTTCTTTCTCTTGTACTTCAGGAAAAGGAACGATAAGATTGAGTACTTGGTGGGCTGCATCGCCGAGCTGTCGGAGAGCGAGGAGAACATGTTGCTGCGTCACGGGGAGAATGACTTCAGTGTCATGTACTCGACACGCAAGAACTGTGCTCAGCTGTGGCTGGGGCCTGCAGCCTTCATCAACCACGGTACGACAGTCTCCACTGCCAACACAGTACAGGTTGTCATTGGAAATACCAATGGGATCTTCATTCACTTACCTGTATAAATTACTACACCACATTTTAAATGAATCAAAATATAACAAGTAAACCAACTTACATGAAAAAAATACAGCCAGCACTCCCAAATAGAGTTTACCGATAGATGTATTCTGGGTAGTTACAATGAACAGATTTATGCTGGACAGTTACAATGGATGTTTGGGTCCGTCTCCAACACGGAAACAAATAATAGGTGTTTAATATCAGACCCTGGTCCAAAGTAGTGCACTAAATAAGTACCAGGGTGCCGTTTGGGGCGTGACCCTTTGTCAAGTGTTCCAGAAGAACAATTGAAGTTATGCTGCAGTCTCTCTCTGTGAGGAAACTGGGATCCTAATCTTCTGTGTTGCTTTGTTTTTTCAGATTGCCGGCCAAACTGCAAGGTGAGTGTGACGAAGCCCAGGGCTCAATACAATAGGCTGCTACCCTTGGTGAGAGTGACTAAGCCCAGGGCTCAATACAATAGGCTGCTACCCTTGGTGAGAGTGATGAAGCCCCAGGGCTCAATACAATAGGCTGGTACCCTTGGTGAGAGTGATTTAAGCCCCCAGGGCTCAATACAATAGGCTGCTACCCTTGGTGAGTGTGACGAAGCCCCAGGGCTCAATACAATAGGCTGCTACCCTTGGTGAGAGTGATGAAGCCCCCAGGGCTCAATACAATAGGCTGCAACCCTTGGTGAGAGTGAAGCCCCCAGGGCTCAATACAATAGGCTGCTACCCTTGGTGAGTGTGACGAAGCCCAGGGCTCAATACAATAGGCTGCTACCCTTGGTGAGTGTGACGAAGCCCAGGGCTCAATACAATAGGCTGCTACCCTTGGTGAGAGTGACTAAGCCCAGGGCTCAATACAATAGGCTGCTACCCTTGGTGAGTGTGACGAAGCCCCCAGGGCTCAATACAATAGGCTGCTACCCTTGGTGAGAGTGATGAAGCCCCCAGGGCTCAATACAATAGGCTGCAACCCTTGGTGAGAGTGAAGCCCCCAGGGCTCAATACAATAGGCTGCTACCCTTGGTGAGAGTGACGAAGCCCCCAGGGCTCAATACAATAGGCTGCTACCCTTGGTGAGTGTGACGAAGCCCAGGGCTCAATACAATAGGCTGCTACCCTTGGTGAGTGTGACGAAGCCCAGGGCTCAATACAATAGGCTGCTACCCTTGGTGTGGAATGAGGTTAACACAATACACTTGGTGTATTGATTAAGATGGCAGAAACAGGGTGGTTCACACACATACAATAAAATATATTATTATTTTTAATTTGTAATTTTTTCTTTCTTGGTGACAACAAAAGATTGGTAAAACATTAAAGATGTGACTGAAAATGTTCACTTCATTAAAAGTTTTTAATTATTTTCCTTTGCTTGAATTGTTCCCTTCAGTTTTTGTTTTCTGCTACCCACCTGTGATTAAAGGTGACCTCAGGGTCCATATTTATAAAGTGTGGATTTTAGGATCATGTCCTTCTCCTCCATATTATCGTATTCATCAAATTGTATTTTGTCATATGCTCCGAATACAACCGTTTCCCAGCGCCGTTAAATGCACCGTTACCCAGCGCCGTTAAATGCACCGTTACCCAGCGCCGTTAAATGCACCGGTACCCAGCGCCGTTAAATGCACCGTTACCCAGCGCCGTTAAATGCACCGTTACCCAGCGCCGTTAAATGCCCCGTTACCCAGCGCCGTTAAATGCACCTTTACCCAGCGCCGTTAAGTGCACCGTTACCCAGCGCCGTTAAATGCACCGGTACCCAGCGCCAACCTTAGCGTTAAATGCTTAATTATAAGCCCTGAACCAACAATGCAGTTTTAACAAAATAAACTAAAGAAAAAATAACAATAACAAGGCTATACACATGGGTACCAATTCAGTGTGCGGAGGGTACAGGTTAGTCAAGGTCATTTGTACATGTAGGTAGGGGTAAAGTGACTATATATAGATAATAAACAGTAACATCAGTGTAGGTAGGGGTAAAGTGACTATATATAGATAATAAACAGTAACATCAGTGTAGGTAGGGGTAAAGTGACTATATATAGATAATAAACAGTAACATCAGTGTAGGTAGGGGTAAAGTGACTATATATAGATAATAAACAGTAACATCAGTGTAGGTAGGGGTAAAGTGACTATATATAGATAATAAACAGTAACATCAGTGTAGGTAGGGGTAAAGTGACTATATATAGATAATAAACAGTAACATCAGTGTAGGTAGGGGTAAAGTGACTATATATAGATAATAAACAGACAGTAACATCAGTGTAGGTAGGGGTAAAGTGACTATGTATAGATAATAAACAGTAACATCAGTGTAGGTAGGGGTAAAGTGACTATATATAGATAATAAACAGACAGTAACATCAGTGTAGGTAGGGGTAAAGTGACTATATATAGATAATAAACAGACAGTAACATCAGTGTAGGTAGGGGTAAAGTGACTATATATAGATAATAAACAGTAACAGCAGTCATCTAAAAGGCTAAACTGATCCTAGATCAGCACATATTCTCAGACTTGTTGTAAATTCCGATTCTGGTCTCTAACCGTTTTAGTTGTGTGTCTAGATGGCTGATGGTGTTAAATGAATCTCTAACCATTTTAGTTGTGTGTCTAGATGGCCGATGGTGTTAAATGAATCTCTAACCGTTTTAGTTGTGTGTCTAGATGGCTGATGGTGTTAAATTAATCTCTAACCGTTTTAGTTGTGTGTCTAGATGGCTGATGGTGTTAAATGAATCTCTAACCGTTTTAGTTGTGTGTCTAGATGGCTGATGGTGTTAAATGAATCTCTAACCGTTTTAGTTGTGTGTCTAGACGGCTGATGGTGTTAAATGAATCTCTAACCGTTTTAGTTGTGTGTCTAGATGGCTGATGGTGTTAAATGAATCTCTAACCGTTTTAGTTGTGTGTCTAGATGGCTGATGGTGTTAAATGAATCTCTAACCGTTTTAGTTGTGTGTCTAGATGGCTGATGGTGTTAAATGAGTCTCTAACCGTTTTAGTTGTGTATCAAGATGGCTGAAGGTGTTAAATTAATCTCTAACAATTTTAGTTGTGTGTCTAGATGGCTGATGGTGTTAAATGAATCTCTAACCGTTTTAGTTGTGTCTCGATGGCTGATGGTGTTAAATGAATCTCTAACCGTTTTAGTTGTGTGTCTAGATGGCTGATGGTGTTAAATGAATCTCTAACCGTTTTAGTTGTGTGTCTAGATGGCTGATGATGATAAATGAGTGTCTAACCGTTTTAGTTGTGTGTCTAGATGGCTGAAGGTGTTAAATGAGTATCTAACCGTTTTAGTTGTGTGTCTGGATGGCTGATGGTGTTAAATGAGTGTCTTGGTGTGTTCCAGTTTGTGTCGACGGGCGTGACACGGCCTGTGTCAAGGTGCTAAGGGACATCGAACCGGGAGAGGAGATCTCCTGTTACTACGGCGACGGATTCTTCGGGGAGAACAACGAATATTGTGAATGCTACACGTGTGAACGGTACGTATGGTCTTGACGTCCATTTTCAACAAAAATCTGTTGGTTTTCCTTCTCTCCTTTTTTTTTTTGTACATCATTTGAGGTGATGCGACTTAATGGCACAATTAAATCCCCCCAAAAAACATACACTTTTTTTAATAAGCAGTGTTTATTCATATGGCTGGAGGAATATGAAAACAAGGTGTTACCCAAGGCACATGTTGTGAACTTTACTGGTCCGTTGTTTGTTGTTGTTGTTCAGACGTCTCACTGGCGCGTTCAAATCCAAAGCTGGGCTCCCGGCGGAGGCTCCGGTGATCAACAGCACGTACGGGTTACGGGAGACGGACAAGCGCCTGAACCGGCTGAAGAAGATGGAGGCAGGAGAGGGCA
Organism: Oncorhynchus masou masou; assembly: GCF_036934945.1. NCBI lineage: Eukaryota > Metazoa > Chordata > Actinopteri > Salmoniformes > Salmonidae > Oncorhynchus > Oncorhynchus masou. Next base: position 79,581 of record NW_027005355.1, read on the forward strand.
GCAGGAGCTCCGACAGCCACTCTGTGGGCTCCCACACCGACGTAGACTCTCAGGACATACCAAACACACACACGTGTAAGAACAGCTTGAAACCAGGGTTGAAATTAGGGCTGAGGTTTGGGGTTCATTCAGTTTGTGGTTTTCGGTGGATCTCCTCCCCTGCTTGTATTGTTAGAATTCTCTATGCTTAATATGGGGATTTTTTTTTTTTTTTTTTTAAATGTCTAAAACGAATTTTAACAGTTAATTCAAGAATGACGTTTAAATTGAATTTAGAAATGATCTGATGTTTAGTTTCCCACTCTTCTCTCCCCCCTCAGCTGGAAGGAAAAAGACTTCCTCCAATATGAAGTTCAGCAGAACCAGAACTCAAAGCAGACCGTCTCTTTCCAGAGCACTAACCTCTACCTCACCTTCTAAACCAAGTCACAGAAACACTGGCAGGATACCAAAGAGACTCCGATCCAAACCCGCCAGGCCTTCGCTCTCCAAGGTCCGGTTGCGCAGTAGATGCAGCAGGGGCAGAGGTTCGGAGCCCAAAGCGGCTGCGGCGTTGGTGGCCCGAGGGGAGGTGCTGGGTACCACCGGGCCCGGTCGCCTGGGTCTCCGGGAGCCGAGGACGTTGTCGCTGTGTAAGGCGGGCGTGTCTGTGAAGAAGGAGAAGGATGCACAGGGACCAGTCCAGACAGCACTGGGCCAGCGGGGGTGTCTGACCCGCCATGCGGCCAAGGAGAACAACACCCCGGCAGTCTGCGAGGGCAGCCAGAGCCAGCCTTGCACTTACAGGACTCGCAGGTCCACCAGGACCCTGGTAAAGGTCCAGGACGCCGGGTCAGCTGGGGTTAAACTGGAGCCTGGGGGCCTGGAGGGCCACGGCACCGTCCCTGGAGGGTTGGAGATTAAAACGGAGCCTGCTGACCTGGAGCAGTACCTGGGTCACGGGTTGGGCTCGGAGCTGGGCGGAGGTCTGGGTGCTGGCTACTCGAGCAGAGGGGTCTGTACCAGACGCAGCCAGCTCACCCAGCTCCGGCCCGAACGGACGATAAAGCGCGAGGACTCGTCGTACGGCGAGCTGTTCCCGCCGGTAGCGGTGGCCCCGGTGGCTTCCTCCCAACATCCCCATCACCACCACAGTACTGCTGACACGGCAGACTGCGACAAGATGCTGCTGGGCCTCTCTGTCCCAGAGCGCCACTGGGACTACAATGGGAGCGAGGCCCTCCGGAGGGAGCGGGGGGAGGACAGGGGGAGCGAGCCCCTCCGGAGGGAGGACAGGGACAGGGACAAGGGGAGGGAGCGGGGGGAGGACAGGGGGAGCGAGCCCCTCCGGAGGGAGGACAGGGACAAGGGGAGGGAGCGGGGGGAGGACAGGGACAAGGGGAGGGAGCGGGGGGAGGACAGGGACAAGGGGAGCGAGCCCCTCCGGAGGGAGCGGGGGGAGGACAGGGGGAGTGAGCCCCTCCGGAGGGAGCGGGGGGAGGACAGGAACAGGAACAATGGGAGGGAGCCCCTCCGGAGGGAGCGGGGGGAGGACAGGAACAGGAACAAGGGGAGGGAGAAAGGGCGTCGGCATAAAGGGAAGGGAGGTTACCGGAGCCACAGGGGGACAGGGGGCAGAGCAAAGAGAAGAAGAAACAGAGGATCACACGCTACGACGCCCAGCTGATCCTGGAGAACAGCGGAGGGATCCCCAAACTGACGCTCCGCCGGCGCAGAGACAGCAGCAGCAGCAAGACCAACGAGCCCAGCGAGCCAATCAGCACGCAGCAGCAGGCTAGCAGCACCACCACCACGCCGCAGCCTTCCGCCCAACCCCCGGTCAACTCCTCTTCGTCATCTTCCTCCTCGTCAACGTCCAAGATCAGCATTATGTTCAGGAAGGACCCGTCTCAGGACAGGGAGAAGGGCAGTTCCTGCAGCTCCTACCACGTGTCCAAGCTGAACGGGTTTGGGCCTCCCGGGCTCCACAGCACCAGCAGCTCCACCAAGCTGAAGATCCAGCTGAAGAGGGAGGATGACGGACGGGCCCAGACGCACACCGACAACAGGGGGACACGGAGGGCTGCGGTCTGGGTGGTGGGGCCTTCAGCCTGGAAGCCAGGAATGGTGGGAGCCACGGGGGGCACAGGATACGAAACATTGTGGTAGATGAGTCTTCGTCTGATGATGATGAGGAAGAGGAGGAGGATGACGACGATGACTACTTTGACGATGAGTTTGAGGACGATTTCATTCCACTCCCGCCGGCGAAACGGTTGCGTCTCATTGTGGGGAAAGACTCAATAGACATCGATATCTCATCCCGGAGGAGAGAGGACCAGTCTCTGAGGCTCAACGCCTGATAAGCTCTCTGAATGGAGTTCATATCTGCGTCCCAAATGGCAAACCGTTCCCTATGCAGTGCACTACTTTGTATGTGGTAAATAGCAGGACACTAGGTAGGGAATAGGGTGCCATTTTGGGACACAGTCCATCACTCCACCTTTACATGTACAGAAGACACTTGACTCACTAATCAACTGTTGTGTTGATGATGTTTAAAGAAGTACAGTCATTTAAAAAAAAAAAAACTTCAAAAGTTGCAACAAAAAAAACAAAGCAAATCAGAAGGAAGATGTTTGTATAAATGAAAAGTGAATGCACTTCTGTCATGATTAATATTCATAATGATCATGAATATTGTCGAAGGTGTACAGATATTATGGTGACTATCCTCTGTCCCGTAGACAGACTTATTGAACTTTTTATTTTAGATTTTGTCTCACAGTACGCAATTCTAAATTCTGTTGGCAAACCAGACTTTTTTTGTTTTGTTTTATTTTTAATTTAGTTTTTTGTAAAAACCCATATTATATGGGGATATGGGTCCAGTAACGTTCTGATCGGGATCAATCCGTTCAGTTGTCGTAATGATGACAGGTTTCTATCAACTCATGAATGAACTCAGTCCCACCAACACACTAGAATCATAGTGGGTTCTATCAGCTGCTCATCAGGGTTGAGCTCGATTCCAATTCCGGAAACAAACAGGAATTCCGAATTGGAATTGGAATCTGTTTGCTTCCTTGTCTGAATTGAAATGGAATTGAGTCCAACCCTGCTCCTCCTGTCCTCCTGGCTGTGTTTTTGTTATTCTCTAAGAGAACGTTGACCCTGGCTGTGTTTAAAGCTCACACAGTACTGTTTACAGAATGATGGGTAATGGGTCATTGACAAGCCAACAAATGGACCAATATTTTGGTGATTTTTAAGCTTCATTTCTGATTTCTGGAGCCTCTGATTGGTTTTTGACTAGATCGTATACAGCTACGGACAGAATGAACTTCCTAGCAGGTTAGGAGAATTAGGTTAAGGTTAGGAAAAGGGTTGGAGTTAGCTGAAATGCTAATATTCTACCCGACACCAACGTGCAACGTTTAATTTTTTACCGTTGTTGAATACCAGGGGTGTCAAACTCATTCCATGGAGGGCCAAAGTGTCTGCTGTTTTTGTTGGTTGTTCCTTTTAAGACCTCGACAACCAGGTGAGGGGAGTTCCTTACTAATTGGTGACCTTGAGTCATCAATCGAGAACAAGTGGAGGAGCGAAAACCTGCATACACTTTAGCCCTCCGTAGAACACATGCTGTATACCGTCTAGCCACGAGGGGTGGTTTAACGTTTTAAACACTAATCAGTTAAATAAATACATGGCGTGTACGCTGTGTGCTGTTTTTAAACGCGTCATCAGGAAGTAACACGAAGAAGACCAGGAGTCGTGTTACAGAAACACTGAATCATGTTCTGGAAAACGAGTTCAAACTCACTAGAGTATTTAGTTGTTGTTTTTCTTAGATCCAAATCATACATAATGAACACATGAGAACTTCATAGAATATTATCCCCAACGAAATAGTCATTTTCACAAACAGTATTAGGTGCCTTACAAACAACTCTTGGGGTATCTGTTGAAGGCCTAGTTAAAATAAATGATTATCAGAAGGTGAAGAACTGCAGGTTGTCCCTCGGTAACTGTAACTACGGGAACACTTTCTCTCTCTCCCCCCACCCCCAAGTCTTTCTGTATAGTCTTTCTATTTGAGTTATTTTAGGGCTGGTTTCCCAGACACATTCAGACGAGCCTCGAACTACCAAGCTATTTCAATAGAGATTCTCCATCGACCGTGTTTTTTTAGTCTTTAATTGTTGTCTGGGAAACCAGTCTTTTTAAGTGTGGAAGTACTGAACTGCCAAATTTAATCAAGGGATCAACTGAGATGAATGTTAACTCCACTTTCTGTTGTCCTGTACTGTTCATATCACCAGCAAGCAGCGAATCACAGTGATAAACAAGGGTTGTGTTCATCTCGGCACAAAAAGGGGGGGGGGGGTGGTGCTTCCTAGACTTGTCCAATAGGAAATTGTCACTTTTTTTTTCTTCTGTTGCAAAACATTTTGTGTTGTGTGCCCTAATGAACACAACCCTGGCTATACGTGTACCTCCCTCTGTATGGGCGTCAGTCACTCTCCATTCTGTACTGTTCCGGGTGTACTGTGTGATCTTATGTTCAATAGCCAGCTGTCGACATTTCTGATTTGATGAAATTCAATAACAACAACAACAAACAAAACAAAAGAAAGAAAGAAATGTGAATCGTTTGCAGACATTTTTTAGTGTTGCGTGGGTTAGTGGGGGAAAAACACTTAAAAACAGACCTTTAAACCGGAGCAGTGCTTTTATGTCCAGTATGTAAAAAAATATCACGTGAACACACCCTGTACTTATTTAACAGTTTTGGAATACTTGAAAACATAAAGTTTCTTTGTGAGAATAAACAATTTTTCTGTGGTTAATGTCTTGCTTCCAAACATGTTAGAATAAGGAATTATTCAACTCATTTTTTTATATATTTTTTTTATCTGAAATGTTTCCAATACTTTAAGCCTACTGAGCGTGGAGCCTGGGTCTCGTATTCACTAGGAACCAAACGGCAGGGCTCTACCAAAATTTGTCCAATAAGAAATGTTTTTCCCCTATGATGTACACTAATGAATACTACCCCAAGTGAATGCACTTCCCAGCCAATCAATATATATGATCAAACTACCAGGGAGAATGAACACAATAAAGTAGGATTGTAGAAGTGGACCGTCTAAGTTGTACGGAGTACCTCTGGCATTCATGATAGAGGTCTTTTTGAAAGTGCTTTTTTTTTTGTGTGTGTGTGTCTTGGGACTAATGTATTTTTCACTAGGCTCTGTTGCCTGGATACAGCGGTTAAGCAGGAAGTTGTTTTCTATGTAGTGAGTGGGGATGTTTGTCTGGTTTGACCTATTCCATAACAACAGCCCCTGGCAGGTTTTGTATCAACTAAAAACAGGCCGAGCACCACCTCCTGGAACTGACCATGTCTTAGCTGCAACTCAGCCGAGCTTAGTTTAATACAATGACTGTGGTAGCCTAGCCTAGCTTAGTTTAATACAATAACTGTGGTAGGCTAGCCGAGCATAGTTTAATACAATGACTGTGGTAGCCTAGCCTAGCTTCGTTTAATACAATGACTGTGATAGCCTAGCCTAGCTTAGTTTAATACAATGACTGTGGTAGCCTAGCCTAGCTTAGTTTAATACAATGAATGTGGTAGCCTAGCCTAGCTTAGTTTAATACAATGACTGTGGTAGCCTAGCCTAGCTTAGTTTAATACACTGACTGTGGTAGCCTAGCTTAGTTCAATACACTGACTGTGATATGTGGTAGCCTAGCTTAGTTTAATACAATGACTGTGATAGCCTAGCTTAGTTTAATACAATGACTGTGGTAGCCTAGCTTAGTTGAATACACTGACTGTGGTAGCCTAGCTTAGTTGAATACACTGACTGTGGTAGCCTAGCTTAGTTGAATACACTGACTGTGGTAGCCTAGCTTAGTTCAATACACTGACTGTGGTAGCCTAGCTTAGTTCAATACACTGACTGTGATATGTGGTAGCCTAGCTTAGTTTAATACAATGACTGTGATAGCCTAGCTTAGTTTAATACAATGACTGTGGTAGCCTAGCTTAGTTTAATACAATGACTGTGGTAGCCTAGCTTAGGTTAATACACTGACTGTGATAGCCTAGCCTAGTTCAATACACTGACTGTGATATGTGGTAGCCTAGCTTAGTTCAATACACTGACTGTGATATGTGGTAGCCTAGCTTAGTTTAATACACTGACTGTGAGTCACTCTGGATAAGAACTACTAAATGACTAAAATGTTCCTGGAACAGAGAACATCTTAATCTGAAACTGCCAAACAACTGGACCTGTCAATCAGTCTGCCATGTTGATCCTGTATTTATAATGATCAGGCTGTGACAGACAGCTGAAAGACAATGGACGTGTCAGTCCAAAGAAAGAAAGAGGGAGGTTTCATTCCAGAACGGTGAGGATTCAGGAGGAAAGGACAACCCCAACCAGCAGAGGGAGCCGTCTCTGTCTTTACCACACAGGTTGCATCCTCCTATAATGAACCTGTGTAACAGAAGGGAGGGGGGGATTTCAGCTTCAAGACTTTTCAATAATCTGATGCATGTTTTCACTTATGATGGAACTTAGTTGACCTACTGATTGCCCTTAGTTGACCTACTGATTGACCTTAGTTGACCTACTGATTGAACTTAGTTGACCTACTGATTGACCTTAGTTGACCTACTGATTGACCTTAGTTGACCTACTGATTGACCTTAGTTGACCTACTGATTGACCTTAGTTGACCTACTGATTGACCTTAGTTGACCTACTGATTGACCTTAGTTGACCTACTGATTGACCTTAATTGATTGTGTGTGTGTGTTGTGACCATTGAGATTTGCTGTTCTTAATTGTGTGAACATTCTTACCCACCCTCCTCAGACTGGAGCATCTCCTGGCAGTTCACACCCTCTTTATAAATCTGGGGATCACTGCTAGCACTCCATCCCCTCTGTTAGGCCTCCATCCCCTCTGTTAGGCCTCCATCCCCTCTGTTAGGCCTCTAGACCCTCTGTTAGGCCTCTAGACCCTCTGTTAGGCCTCCATCCCTTCTGTTAGACCTCTAGACCCTCTGTTAGGCCTCTAGACCCTCTGTTAGGCCTCTAGACCCTCTGTTAGGCCTCTAGACCCTCTGTTAGGCCTCTAGACCCTCTGTTAGGCCTCTATACTCTCTGTTAGGCCTCTATACTCTCTGTTAGGGCTCTAGACCCTCTGTTAGGCCTCTAGACCCTCTGTTAGGCCTCTAGACCCTCTGTTAGGCCTCTAGACCCTCTGTTAGGCCTCTAGACCCTCTGGTAGGCCTCTATACTCTCTGTTAGGTCTCTAGACCCTCTGTTAGGGCTCCATCCCCTCTGTTAGGCCTCCATCCCCTCTGTTAGACCTCTATACCCTCTGTTAGGCCTCTATACCATCTGTTAGGCCTCCATACCCTCTGTTAGGCCTCTATACCATCTGTTAGGCCTCCATACCCTCTGTTAGGCCTCTAGACCCTCTGTTAGGCCTCTAGACCCTCTGTTAGGCCTCTAGACCCTCTGTTAGGCCTCTAGACCCTCTGTTAGGCCTCTAGACCCTCTGTTAGGCCTCTAGACCCTCTGTTAGGCCTCTAGACCCTCTGTTAGGCCTCCATCCCCTCTGTTAGGCCTCTATACTCTCTGTTAGGGCTCTAGACCCTCTGTTAGGCCTCTAGACCCTCTGTTAGGCCTCTAGACCCTCTGTTAGGCCTCTAGACCCTCTGTTAGGCCTCTAGACCCTCTGTTAGGCCTCTAGACCCTCTGGTAGGCCTCTAGACTCTCTGTTAGGGCTCCATCCCCTCTGTTAGGCCTCCATCCCCTCTGTTAGACCTCTATACCCTCTGTTAGGCCTCTATACCATCTGTTAGGCCTCTAGACCCTCTGTTAGGCCTCTAGACCCTCTGTTAGGGCTCTAGACCCTCTGTTAGGCCTCCATCCCCTCTGTTAGGCCTCCATCCCCTCTGTTAGGCCTCCATCCCCTCTGTTAGGCCTCTAGACCCTCTGTTAGGCCTCTAGACCCTATGTTAGGTCTCTGTACCCTCTGTTAGGCCTCTGTACCCTCTGTTAGGCCTCTATACTCTCTGTTAGGTCTCTAGACCCTCTGTTAGGCCTCCATACCCTCTGTTAGGCCTCCATACCCTCTGTTAGGCCTCCATACCCTCTGTTAGGCCTCCATACCCTCTGTTAGGCCTCTAGACCCTCTGTTAGGCCTCTAGACCCTCTGTTAGGGCTCTAGACCCTCTGTTAGGGCTCTAGACCCTCTGTTAGGCCTCCATCCCCTCTGTTAGGCCTCCATCCCCTCTGTTAGGCCTCTAGACCCTCTGTTAGGCCTCTAGACCCTATGTTAGTCCTCTAGACCCTATGTTAGGTCTCTGTACCCTCTGTTAGGCCTCTGTACCCTCTGTTAGGCCTCTGTACCCTCTGTTAGGCCTCCGTCCCTCTGTTAGGCCTCCGTCCCCTCTGTTAGGCCTCTAGACCCTCTGTTAGGCCTCTAGGCCCTCTGTTAGGCCTCTAGACCCTCTGTTAGGCCTCTAGGCCCTCTGTTAGGCCTCTAGGCCCTCTGTTAGGCCTCTAGGCCCTCTGTTAGGCCTCTAGACCCTCTGTTAGGCCTCTAGACCCTCTGTTAGGCCTCTAGACCCTCTGTTAGGCCTCTAGGCCCTCTGTTAGGCCTCTAGACCCTCTGTTAGGCCTCTACGCCCTCTGTTAGGCCTCCATCCCCTCTGTTAGGCCTCCATCCCCTCTGTTAGGGCTCAATCCCCTCTGTTAGGGCTCCATCCCCTCTGTTAGGGCTCCATCCCCTCTGTTAGGCCTCCATCCCCTCTGTTAGGCCTCCATCCCCTCTGTTAGGCCTCTAGACCCTCTGTTAGGCCTCTAGACCCTCTGTTAGGCCTCTAGACCCTCTGTTAGGCCTCTAGGCCCTCTGTTAGGCCTCTAGGCCCTCTGTTAGGCCTCTAGACCCTCTGTTAGGCCTCTAGACCCTCTGTTAGGCCTCTAGACCCTCTGTTAGGCCTCTAGGCCCTCTGTTAGGCCTCCATCCCCTCTGTTAGGCCTCCATCCCCTCTGTTAGGCCTCTAGACCCTCTGTTAGGCCTCTAGGCCCTCTGTTAGGCCTCCATCCCCTCTGTTAGGGCTCTAGACCCTCTGTTAGGCCTCCATCCCCTCTGTTAGGCCTCCATCCCCTCTGTTAGGCCTCTGTACCCTCTGTTAGGCCTTTTTATCCTCTGTTAGGCCTTTTATCCTCTGTTAGGCCTCTATACCCTCTGTTAGGCCTCTAGACCCTCTGTTAGGCCTCCATCCCCTCTGTTAGACCTCTAGACCCTCTGTTAGGCCTCTAGACCCTCTGTTAGGCCTCTAGACCCTCTGTTAGGCCTCTAGACCCTCTGTTAGGCCTCTAGACCCTCTGTTAGGCCTCTAGACCCTCTGTTAGGCCTCTAGACCCTCTGTTAGGCCTCTAGACCCTCTGTTAGGCCTCTAGACCCTCTGTTAGGCCTCTATACTCTCTGTAAGATCTCTAGACCCTCTGTTAGGGCTCCATCCCCTCTGTTAGGCCTCTATACTCTCTGTTAGGTCTCTAGACCCTCTGTTAGGGCTCCATCCCCTCTGTTAGGCCTCCATCCCCTCTGTTAGGCCTCTATACCCTCTGTTAGGCCTCTATACCCTCTGTTAGGCCTTTTTATCCTCTGTTAGGCCTCTAGACCCTCTGTTAGGCCTCTAGACCCTCTGTTAGGCCTCTAGACCCTCTGTTAGGCCTCCATCCCCTCTGTTAGGCCTCTAGACCCTCTGTTAGGCCTCCATCCCCTCTGTTAGGCCTCTAGACCCTCTGTTAGGCCTCTATACCCTCTGTTAGGCCTCTATACCCTCTGTTAGGCCTCTAGACCCTCTGTTAGGCCTCTAGACCCTCTGTTAGGCCTCTAGACCCTCTGTTAGGCTTCTAGACCCTCTGTTAGGCCTCCATCCCCTCTGTTAGGCCTCTAGACCCTCTGTTAGGGCTCCATCCCCTCTGTTAGGCCTCTAGACCCTCTGTTAGGCCTTTATACCCTCTGTTAGGCCTCTATACCCTCTGTTAGGCCTCTATACCCTTGTTAGGCCTCTGTACCCTCTGTTAGGCCTTTTTACCCTCTGTTAGGCCTCTAGACCCTCTGTTAGGCCTCTAGACCCTCTGTTAGGCCTCCATCCCCTCTGTTAGGCCTCCATCCCCTCTGTTAGGCCTCTAGACCCTCTGTTAGGCCTCTAGACCCTCTGTTAGGGCTCTAGACCCTCTGTTAGTGCTCAATCCCCTCTGTTAGGCCTCCATCCCCTCTGTTAGGCCTCTATACCTTCTCTTAGGCCTCTATACCCTCTGTTAGGCCTCTAGACCCTCTGTTAGGCCTCCATCCCCTCTGTTAGGCCTCTATACCCTCTGTTAGGCCTCCATCCCCTCTGTTAGGCCTCCAGACCTTCTGTTAGGCCTCTAGACCCTCTGTTAGGCCTCTAGACCCCTGTTAGGCCTATGAACCCTCTGTTAGGCCTCTGTACCCTCTGTTAGGCCTTTTTATCCTCTGTTAGGCCTCTATACCCTCTGTTAGGCCTCTAGACCCTCTGTTAGGCCTCCATCCCCTCTGTTAGACCTCTAGACCCTCTGTTAGGCCTCTAGACCCTCTGTTAGGCCTCTAGACCCTCTGTTAGGCCTCTAGACCCTCTGTTAGGCCTCTAGACCCTCTGTTAGGCCTCTAGACCCTCTGTTAGGCCTCCATCCCCTCTGTTAGGCCTCTATACTCTCTGTTAGAGCTCTAGACCCTCTGTTAGGCCTCTAGACCCTCTGTTAGGCCTCTAGACCCTCTGTTAGGCCTCTAGACCCTCTGTTAGGCCTCTAGACCCTCTGTTAGGCCTCTAGACCCTCTGTTAGGCCTCTAGACCCTCTGTTAGGCCTCTAGACCCTCTGTTAGGCCTCTATACTCTCTGTTAGGTCTCTAGACCCTCTGTTAGGGCTCCATCCCCTCTGTTAGGACTCCATCCCCTCTGTTAGGCCTCTATACCCTCTGTTAGGCCTCTATACCCTCTGTTAGGCCTTTTTATCCTCTGTTAGGCCTCTAGACCCTCTGTTAGGCCTCTAGACCCTCTGTTAGGCCTCCATCCCCTCTGTTAGGCCTCCATCCCCTCTGTTAGGCCTCCATCCCCTCTGTTAGGCCTCTAGACCCTCTGTTAGGCCTCCATCCCCTCTGTTAGGCCTCTATACTCTCTGTTAGGCCTCTATACTCTCTGTTAGGCCTCTAGACCCTCTGTTAGGCCTCTAGACCCTCTGTTAGGCCTCTAGACCCTCTGTTAGGCCTCTATACTCTCTGTTAGGCCTCTATACTCTCTGTTAGGGCTCTAGACCCTCTGTTAGGGCTCCATCCCCTCTGTTAGGCCTCTAGACCCTCTGTTAGGCCTCTATACCCTCTGTTAGGCCTCTATACCCTCTGTTAGGCCTCTATACCCTCTGTTAGGCCTCTAGACCCTCTGTTAGGCCTCTAGACCCTCTGTTAGGCCTCTAGACCCTCTGTTAGGGCTCCATCCCCTCTGTTAGGCCTCCATCCCCTCTGTTAGGCCTCTATACCCTCTGTTAGGCCTCTATACCCTCTGTTAGGCCTTTTTATCCTCTGTTAGGCCTCTAGACCCTCTGTTAGGCCTCTAGACCCTCTGTTAGGCCTCTGGACCCTCTGTTAGGCCTCTGGACCCTCTGTTAGGCCTCTAGACCCTCTGTTAGGCCTCTAGACCCTCTGTTAGGCCTCTAGACCCTCTGTTAGGCCTCTAGACCCTCTGTTAGGCCTCTAGGCCCTCTGTTAGGCCTCCATCCCCTCTGTTAGGCCTCTATACCCTCTGTTAGGCCTTTTTATCCTCTGTTAGGCCTCTAGACCCTCTGTTAGGCCTCTAGACCCTCTGTTAGGTCTCTAGACCCTCTGTTAGGCCTCTGTACCCTCTGTTAGGCCTCTGTACCCTCTGTTAGGCCTCTAGACCCTCTGTTAGGCCTCTAGACCCTCTGTTAGGCCTCTAGACCCCTGTTAGGCCTCTAGACCCTCTGTTAGGCCTCTAGACCCTCTGTTAGGCCTCTAGACCCTCTGTTAGGCCTCTAGACCCTCTGTTAGGCCTCTAGACCCTCTGTTAGGGCTCTAGACCCTCTGTTAGGCCTCCATCCCCTCTGTTAGGCCTCCATCCCCTATGTTAGTCCTCTATACCCTATGTTAGGCCTCTGTACCCTCTGTTAGGCTTCTGTACCCTCTGTTAGGCTTCTGTACCCTCTGTTAGGCCTCTGTACCCTCTGTTAGGCCTCTGTACCCTCTGTTAGGCCTCTGTACCCTCTGTTAGGCCTCTGTACCCTCTGTTAGGCCTCTGACCCTCTGTTAGGCCTCTAGACCCTCTGTTAGGCCTCTAGACCCTCTGTTAGGCCTCTGGACCCTCTGTTAGGCCTCTGGACCCTCTGTTAGGCCTCTGGACCCTCTGTTAGGCCTCTGGACCCTCTGTTAGGCCTCTAGACTCTCTGTTAGGCCTCTAGACCCTCTGTTAGGCCTCTAGGCCCTCTGTTAGGCCTCCATCCCCTCTGTTAGGCCTCTATACCCTCTGTTAGGCCTTTTTATCCTCTGTTAGGCCTCTAGACCCTCTGTTAGGCCTCTAGACCCTCTGTTAGGTCTCTAGACCCTCTGTTAGGCCTCTGTACCCTCTGTTAGGCCTCTGTACCCTCTGTTAGGCCTCTAGACCCTCTGTTAGGCCTCTAGACCCTCTGTTAGGCCTCTAGACCCCTGTTAGGCCTCTAGACCCTCTGTTAGGCCTCTAGACCCTCTGTTAGGCCTCTAGACCCTCTGTTAGGCCTCTAGACCCTCTGTTAGGCCTCTAGACCCTCTGTTAGGGCTCTAGACCCTCTGTTAGGCCTCCATCACCTCTGTTAGGCCTCCATCCCCTATGTTAGTCCTCTATACCCTATGTTAGGCCTCTGTACCCTCTGTTAGGCTTCTGTACCCTCTGTTAGGCTTCTGTACCCTCTGTTAGGCCTCTGTACCCTCTGTTAGGCCTCTGTACCCTCTGTTAGGCCTCTGTACCCTCTGTTAGGCCTCTGTACCCTCTGTTAGGCCTCTGACCCTCTGTTAGGCCTCTAGACCCTCTGTTAGGCCTCTAGACCCTCTGTTAGGCCTCTAGACCCTCTGTTAGGCCTCTAGACCCTCTGTTAGGGCTCTAGACCCTCTGTTAGGGCTCTAGACCCTCTGTTAGTGCTCAATCCCCTCTGTTAGGCCTCCATCCCCTCTGTTAGGCCTCTATACCTTCTCTTAGACCTCTATACCTTCTGTTAGGCCTCTAGACCCTCTGTTAGGCCTCCATCCCCTCTGTTAGGCCTCTATACCCTCTGTTAGGCCTCTATACCCTCTGTTAGGCCTCCATCCCCTCTGTTAGGCCTCTAGACCTTCTGTTAGGCCTCTAGACCCTCTGTTAGGCCTCTAGACCCTCTGTTAGGCCTCCATCCCCTCTGTTAGGCCTCTAGACCCTCTGTTAGGCCTCCATCCCCTCTGTTAGGCCTCTGTACCCTCTGTTAGGCCTCCATCCCCTCTGTTAGGCCTCTGTACCCTCTGTTAGGCCTTTTTATCCTCTGTTAGGCCTCTATACCCTCTGTTAGGCCTCTAGACCCTCTGTTAGGCCTCCATCCCCTCTGTTAGACCTCTAGACCCTCTGTTAGGCCTCTAGACCCTCTGTTAGGCCTCTAGACCCTCTGTTAGGCCTCTAGACCCTCTGTTAGGCCTCTAGACCCTCTGTTAGGCCTCTATCCCCTCTGTTAGGCCTCTATACTCTCTGTTAGAGCTCTAGACCCTCTGTTAGGCCTCTAGACCCTCTGTTAGGCCTCTAGACCCTCTGTTAGGCCTCTAGACCCTCTGTTAGGCCTCTATACTCTCTGTTAGGTCTCTAGACCCTCTGTTAGGGCTCCATCCCCTCTGTTAGGCCTCTATACTCTCTGTTAGGTCTCTAGACCCTCTGTTAGGGCTCCATCCCCTCTGTTAGGCCTCCATCCCCTCTGTTAGGCCTCTATACCCTCTGTTAGGCCTCTATACCCTCTGTTAGGCCTTTTTATCCTCTGTTAGGCCTCTAGACCCTCTGTTAGGCCTCCATCCCCTCTGTTAGGCCTCTATACCCTCTGTTAGGCCTCTAGACCCTCTGTTAGGCCTCTAGACCCTCTGTTAGGCCTCTAGACCCTCTGTTAGGCCTCCATCCCCTCTGTTAGGCCTCTATACTCTCTGTTAGGGCTCTAGACCCTCTGTTAGGGCTCCATCCCCTCTGTTAGGGCTCCATCCCCTCTGTTAGGCCTCTAGACCCTCTGTTAGGCCTTTATACCCTCTGTTAGGCCTCTATACCCTCTGTTAGGCCTCTATACCCTTGTTAGGCCTCTGTACCCTCTGTTAGGCCTTTTTACCCTCTGTTAGGCCTCTAGACCCTCTGTTAGGCCTCTAGACCCTCTGTTAGGCCTCCATCCCCTCTGTTAGGCCTCCATCCCCTCTGTTAGGCCTCTAGACCCTCTGTTAGGCCTCTAGACCCTCTGTTAGGGCTCTAGACCCTCTGTTAGTGCTCAATCCCTTCTGTTAGGCCTCCATCCCCTCTGTTAGGCCTCTATACCTTCTCTTAGGCCTCTATACCTTCTGTTAGGCCTCTAGACCCTCTGTTAGGCCTCCATCCCCTCTGTTAGGCCTCTATACCCTCTGTTAGGCCTCCATCCCCTCTGTTAGGCCTCCATCCCCTCTGTTAGGCCTCTAGACCTTCTGTTAGGCCTCTAGACCCTCTGTTAGGCCTCTAGACCCCTGTTAGGCCTATGAACCCTCTGTTAGGCCTCTGTACCCTCTGTTAGGCCTTTTTATCCTCTGTTAGGCCTCTATACCCTCTGTTAGGCCTCTAGACCCTCTGTTAGGCCTCCATCCCCTCTGTTAGACCTCTAGACCCTCTGTTAGGCCTCTAGACCCTCTGTTAGGCCTCTAGACCCTCGGTTAGGCCTCCATCCCCTCTGTTAGACCTCTAGACCCTCTGTTAGGCCTCTAGACCCTCTGTTAGGCCTCTAGACCCTCTGTTAGGCCTCTAGACCCTCTGTTAGGCCTCTAGACCCTCTGTTAGGCCTCTATCCCCTCTGTTAGGCCTCTATACTCTCTGTTAGATCCCTAGACCCTCTGTTAGGCCTCTAGACCCTCTGTTAGGCCTCTAGACCCTCTGTTAGGCCTCTAGACCCTCTGTTAGGCCTCTATACTCTCTGTTAGGTCTCTAGACCCTCTGTTAGGGCTCCATCCCCTCTGTTAGGCCTCTATACTCTCTGTTAGGTCTCTAGACCTTCTGTTAGGCTCCATCCCCTCTGTTAGGCCTCCATCCCCTCTGTTAGGCCTCTATACCCTCTGTTAGGCCTCTAGACCCTCTGTTAGGCCTTTTTATCCTCTGTTAGGCCTCTAGACCCTCTGTTAGGCCTCTAGACCCTCTGTTAGGCCTCTAGACCCTCTGTTAGGCCTCCATCCCCTCTGTTAGACCTCTAGACCCTCTGTTAGGCCTCTAGACCCTCTGTTAGGCCTCTAGACCCTCTGTTAGGCCTCTAGACCCTCTGTTAGGCCTCTATCCCCTCTGTTAGGCCTCTATACTCTCTGTTAGAGCTCTAGACCCTCTGTTAGGCCTCTAGACCCTCTGTTAGGCCTCTAGACCCTCTGTTAGGCCTCTAGACCCTCTGTTAGGCCTCTATACTCTCTGTTAGGTCTCTAGACCCTCTGTTAGGGCTCCATCCCCTCTGTTAGGCCTCTATACTCTCTGTTAGGTCTCTAGACCCTCTGTTAGGGCTCCATCCCCTCTGTTAGGCCTCCATCCCCTCTGTTAGGCCTCTATACCCTCTGTTAGGCCTCTATACCCTCTGTTAGGCCTTTTTATCCTCTGTTAGGCCTCTAGACCCTCTGTTAGGCCTCTAGACCCTCTGTTAGGCCTCTAGACCCTCTGTTAGGCCTCCATCCCCTCTGTTAGGCCTCTAGACCCTCTGTTAGGCCTCCATCCCCTCTGTTAGGCCTCTATACCCTCTGTTAGGCCTCTAGACCCTCTGTTAGGCCTCTAGACCCTCTGTTAGGCCTCTAGACCCTCTGTTAGGCCTCTAGACCCTCTGTTAGGCCTCCATCCCCTCTGTTAGGCCTCTATACTCTCTGTTAGGGCTCTAGACCCTCTGTTAGGGCTCCATCCCCTCTGTTAGGCCTCCATCCCCTCTGTTAGGCCTCTATACCCTCTGTTAGGCCTCTATACCCTCTGTTAGGCCTTTTTATCCTCTGTTAGGCCTCTAGACCCTCTGTTAGGCCTCTAGACCCTCTGTTAGGCCTCTAGACCCTCTGTTAGGCCTCCATCCCCTCTGTTAGACCTCTAGACCCTCTGTTAGGCCTCTAGACCCTCTGTTAGGCCTCTAGACCCTCTGTTAGGCCTCTAGACCCTCTGTTAGGCCTCTAGACCCTCTGTTAGGCCTCCATCCCCTCTGTTAGGCCTTTTTATCCTCTGTTAGGCCTCTATACCCTCTGTTAGGCCTCTAGACCCTCTGTTAGGCCTCCATCCCCTCTGTTAGACCTCTAGATCCTCTGTTAGGCCTCTAGACCCTCTGTTAGGCCTCTAGACCCTCTGTTAGGCCTCTAGACCCTCTGTTAGGCCTCTAGACCCTCTGTTAGGCCTCCATCCCCTCTGTTAGGCCTCTAGACACTCTGTTAGGGCTCCATCCCCTCTGTTAGGCCTCTAGACCCTCTGTTAGGCCTTTATACCCTCTGTTAGGCCTCTATACCCTCTGTTAGGCCTCTCTACCCTTGTTAGGCCTCTGTACCCTCTGTTAGGCCTCTAGACCCTCTGTTAGGCCTCTAGACCCTCTGTTAGGCCTCCATCCCCTCTGTTAGGCCTCCATCCCCTCTGTTAGGCCTCTAGACCCTCTGTTAGGCCTCTAGACCCTCTGTTAGGGCTCTAGACCCTCTGTTAGTGCTCAATCCCCTCTGTTAGGCCTCCATCCCCTCTGTTAGGCCTCTATACCTTCTCTTAGGCCTCTATACCTTCTGTTAGGCCTCTAGACCCTCTGTTAGGCCTCCATCCCCTCTGTTAGGCCTCTATACCCTCTGTTAGGCCTCCATCCCCTCTGTTAGGCCTCCAGACCTTCTGTTAGGCCTCTAGACCCTCTGTTAGGCCTCTAGACCCCTGTTAGGCCTATGAACCCTCTGTTAGGCCTCTGTACCCTCTGTTAGGCCTTTTTTATCCTCTGTTAGGCCTCTATACCCTCTGTTAGGCCTCTAGACCCTCTGTTAGGCCTCCATCCCCTCTGTTAGACCTCTAGACCCTCTGTTAGGCCTCTAGACCCTCTGTTAGGCCTCTAGACCCTCTGTTAGGCCTCTAGACCCTCTGTTAGGCCTCTAGACCCTCTGTTAGGCCTCCATCCCCTCTGTTAGGCCTCTATACTCTCTGTTAGAGCTCTAGACCCTCTGTTAGGCCTCTAGACCCTCTGTTAGGCCTCTAGACCCTCTGTTAGGCCTCTAGACCCTCTGTTAGGCCTCTAGACCCTCTGTTAGGCCTCTAGACCCTCTGTTAGGCCTCTATACTCTCTGTTAGGTCTCTAGACCCTCTGTTAGGCTCCATCCCCTCTGTTAGGCCTCCATCCCCTCTGTTAGGCCTCTATACCCTCTGTTAGGCCTCTATACCCTCTGTTAGGCCTTTTATCCTCTGTTAGGCCTCTAGACCCTCTGTTAGGCCTCTAGACCCTCTGTTAGGCCTCCATCCCCTCTGTTAGGCCTCTAGACCCTCTGTTAGGCCTCCATCCCCTCTGTTAGGCCTCTAGACCCTCTGTTAGGCCTCCATCCCCTCTGTTAGGCCTCTATACTCTCTGTTAGGCCTCTATACTCTCTGTTAGGCCTCTAGACCCTCTGTTAGGGCTCCATCCCCTCTGTTAGGGCTCCATCCCCTCTGTTAGGCCTCTAGACCCTCTGTTAGGCCTTTATACCCTCTGTTAGGCCTCTATACCCTCTGTTAGGCCTCTATACCCTTGTTAGGCCTCTGTACCCTCTGTTAGGCCTTTTTACCCTCTGTTAGGCCTCTAGACCCTCTGTTAGGCCTCTAGACCCTCTGTTAGGCCTCCATCCCCTCTGTTAGGCCTCCATCCCCTCTGTTAGGCCTCCATCCCCTCTGTTAGGCCTCTAGACCCTCTGTTAGGCCTCTAGACCCTCTGTTAGGGCTCTAGACCCTCTGTTAGTGCTCAATCCCCTCTGTTAGGCCTCCATCCCCTCTGTTAGGCCTCTATACCTTCTCTTAGGCCTCTATACCTTCTGTTAGGCCTCTAGACCCTCTGTTAGGCCTCCATCCCCTCTGTTAGGCCTCTATACCCTCTGTTAGGCCTCCATCCCCTCTGTTAGGCCTCCATCCCCTCTGTTAGGCCTCTAGACCTTCTGTTAGGCCTCTAGACCCTCTGTTAGGCCTCTAGACCCCTGTTAGGCCTATGAACCCTCTGTTAGGCCTCTGTACCCTCTGTTAGGCCTTTTTATCCTCTGTTAGGCCTCTATACCCTCTGTTAGGCCTCTAGACCCTCTGTTAGGCCTCCATCCCCTCTGTTAGACCTCTAGACCCTCTGTTAGGCCTCTAGACCCTCTGTTAGGCCTCTAGACCCTCTGTTAGGCCTCTAGACCCTCTGTTAGGCCTCCATCCCCTCTGTTAGGCCTCTAGACCCTCTGTTAGGGCTCCATCCCCTCTGTTAGGCCTCTAGACCCTCTGTTAGGCCTTTATACCCTCTGTTAGGCCTCTATACCCTCTGTTAGGCCTCTATACCCTTGTTAGGCCTCTGTACCCTCTGTTAGGCCTTTTTACCCTCTGTTAGGCCTCTAGACCCTCTGTTAGGCCTCTAGACCCTCTGTTAGGCCTCCATCCCCTCTGTTAGGCCTCCATCCCCTCTGTTAGGCCTCTAGACCCTCTGTTAGGCCTCTAGACCCTCTGTTAGGGCTCTAGACCCTCTGTTAGTGCTCAATCCCCTCTGTTAGGCCTCCATCCCCTCTGTTAGGCCTCTATACCTTCTCTTAGGCCTCTATACCTTCTGTTAGGCCTCTAGACCCTCTGTTAGGCCTCCATCCCCTCTGTTAGGCCTCTATACCCTCTGTTAGGCCTCCATCCCCTCTGTTAGGCCTCCAGACCTTCTGTTAGGCCTCTAGACCCTCTGTTAGGCCTCTAGACCCTCTGTTAGGCCTCTAGACCCCTGTTAGGCCTATGAACCCTCTGTTAGGCCTCTGTACCCTCTGTTAGGCCTTTTTATCCTCTGTTAGGCCTCTATACCCTCTGTTAGGCCTCTAGACCCTCTGTTAGGCCTCCATCCCCTCTGTTAGACCTCTAGACCCTCTGTTAGGCCTCTATACCCTCTGTTAGGCCTCTATACCCTCTGTTAGGCCTTTTTATCCTCTGTTAGGCCTCTAGACCCTCTGTTAGGCCTCTAGACCCTCTGTTAGGCCTCCATCCCCTCTGTTAGGCCTCTAGACCCTCTGTTAGGCCTCCATCCCCTCTGTTAGGCCTCTAGACCCTCTGTTAGGCCTCCATCCCCTCTGTTAGGCCTCTATACTCTCTGTTAGGCCTCTATACTCTCTGTTAGGCCTCTAGACCCTCTGTTAGGCCTCTAGACCCTCTGTTAGGCCTCTAGACCCTCTGTTAGGCCTCTAGACCCTCTGTTAGGCCTCTAGACCCTCTGTTAGGCCTCCATCCCCTCTGTTAGGCCTCTATACTCTCTGTTAGGGCTCTAGACCCTCTGTTAGGGCTCCATCCCCTCTGTTAGGCCTCTAGACCCTCTGTTAGGCCTCTATACCCTCTGTTAGGCCTCTATACCCTCTGTTAGGCCTTTTTACCCTCTGTTAGGTCTCTAGACCCTCTGTTAGGCCTCTAGACCCTCTGTTAGGCCTCTAGACCCTCTGTTAGGGCTCCATCCCCTCTGTTAGGCCTCCATCCCCTCTGTTAGGCCTCTATACCCTCTGTTAGGCCTCTATACCCTCTGTTAGGCCTTTTTTATCCTCTGTTAGGCCTCTAGACCCTCTGTTAGGCCTCTAGACCCTCTGTTAGGCCTCTGGACCCCTCTGTTAGGCCTCTGGACCCTCTGTTAGGCCTCTGGACCCTCTGTTAGGCCTCTAGACCCTCTGTTAGGCCTCTAGACCCTCTGTTAGGCCTCCATCCCCTCTGTTAGGCCTCCATCCCCTCTGTTAGGCCTCCATCCCCTCTGTTAGGCCTCCATCCCCTCTGTTAGGCCTCTAGACCCTCTGTTAGGGCTCTAGACCCTCTGTTAGTGCTCAATCCCCTCTGTTAGGCCTCCATCCCCTCTGTTAGGCCTCTATACCTTCTCTTAGGCCTCTATACCTTCTGTTAGGCCTCTAGACCCTCTGTTAGGCCTCCATCCCCTCTGTTAGGCCTCTATACCCTCTGTTAGGCCTCCATCCCCTCTGTTAGGCCTCCATCCCCTCTGTTAGGCCTCTAGACCTTCTGTTAGGCCTCTAGACCCTCTGTTAGGCCTCTAGACCCCTGTTAGGCCTATGAACCCTCTGTTAGGCCTCTGTACCCTCTGTTAGGCCTTTTTATCCTCTGTTAGGCCTCTATACCCTCTGTTAGGCCTCTAGACCCTCTGTTAGGCCTCCATCCCCTCTGTTAGACCTCTAGACCCTCTGTTAGGCCTCTAGACCCTCTGTTAGGCCTCTAGACCCTCTGTTAGGCCTCTAGACCCTCTGTTAGGCCTCCATCCCCTCTGTTAGGCCTCTAGACCCTCTGTTAGGGCTCCATCCCCTCTGTTAGGCCTCTAGACCCTCTGTTAGGCCTTTATACCCTCTGTTAGGCCTCTATACCCTCTGTTAGGCCTCTATACCCTTGTTAGGCCTCTGTACCCTCTGTTAGGCCTTTTACCCTCTGTTAGGCCTCTAGACCCTCTGTTAGGCCTCTAGACCCTCTGTTAGGCCTCCATCCCCTCTGTTAGGCCTCCATCCCCTCTGTTAGGCCTCTAGACCCTCTGTTAGGCCTCTAGACCCTCTGTTAGGGCTCTAGACCCTCTGTTAGTGCTCAATCCCCTCTGTTAGGCCTCCATCCCCTCTGTTAGGCCTCTATACCTTCTCTTAGGCCTCTATACCTTCTGTTAGGCCTCTAGACCCTCTGTTAGGCCTCCATCCCCTCTGTTAGGCCTCTATACCCTCTGTTAGGCCTCCATCCCCTCTGTTAGGCCTCCAGACCTTCTGTTAGGCCTCTAGACCCTCTGTTAGGCCTCTAGACCCTCTGTTAGGCCTCTAGACCCCTGTTAGGCCTATGAACCCTCTGTTAGGCCTCTGTACCCTCTGTTAGGCCTTTTTATCCTCTGTTAGGCCTCTATACCCTCTGTTAGGCCTCTAGACCCTCTGTTAGGCCTCCATCCCCTCTGTTAGACCTCTAGACCCTCTGTTAGGCCTCTAGACCCTCTGTTAGGCCTCTAGACCCTCTGTTAGGCCTCTAGACCCTCTGTTAGGCCTCTAGACCCTCTGTTAGGCCTCCATCCCCTCTGTTAGGCCTCTATACTCTCTGTTAGAGCTCTAGACCCTCTGTTAGGCCTCTAGACCCTCTGTTAGGCCTCTAGACCCTCTGTTAGGCCTCTAGACCCTCTGTTAGGCCTCTAGACCCTCTGTTAGGCCTCTAGACCCTCTGTTAGGCCTCTATACTCTCTGTTAGGTCTCTAGACCCTCTGTTAGGGCTCCATCCCCTCTGTTAGACCTCCATCACCTCTGTTAGGCCTCTATACCCTCTGTTAGGCCTCTATACCCTCTGTTAGGCCTTTTTATCCTCTGTTAGGCCTCTAGACCCTCTGTTAGGCCTCTAGACCCTCTGTTAGGCCTCCATCCCCTCTGTTAGGCCTCTAGACCCTCTGTTAGGCCTCCATCCCCTCTGTTAGGCCTCTATACTCTCTGTTAGGCCTCTATACTCTCTGTTAGGCCTCTAGACCCTCTGTTAGGCCTCTAGACCCTCTGTTAGGCCTCTAGACCCTCTGTTAGGCCTCTAGACCCTCTGTTAGGCCTCTAGACCCTCTGTTAGGCCTCCATCCCCTCTGTTAGGCCTCTATACTCTCTGTTAGGGCTCTAGACCCTCTGTTAGGGCTCCATCCCCTCTGTTAGGCCTCTAGACCCTCTGTTAGGCCTCTATACCCTCTGTTAGGCCTCTATACCCTCTGTTAGGCCTTTTTACCCTCTGTTAGGTCTCTAGACCCTCTGTTAGGCCTCTAGACCCTCTGTTAGGCCTCTAGACCCTCTGTTAGGGCTCCATCCCCTCTGTTAGGCCTCCATCCCCTCTGTTAGGCCTCTATACCCTCTGTTAGGCCTCTATACCCTCTGTTAGGCCTTTTTATCCTCTGTTAGGCCTCTAGACCCTCTGTTAGGCCTCTAGACCCTCTGTTAGGCCTCTGGACCCCTCTGTTAGGCCTCTGGACCCTCTGTTAGGCCTCTAGACCCTCTGTTAGGCCTCTAGACCCTCTGTTAGGCCTCTAGACCCTCTGTTAGGCCTCTAGACCCTCTGTTAGGCCTCTAGGCCCTCTGTTAGGCCTCCATCCCCTCTGTTAGGCCTCTATACCCTCTGTTAGGCCTTTTTATCCTCTGTTAGGCCTCTAGACCCTCTGTTAGGCCTCTAGACCCTCTGTTAGGCCTCTAGACCCTCTGTTAGGCCTCTGTACCCTCTGTTAGGCCTCTGTACCCTCTGTTAGGCCTCTAGACCCTCTGTTAGGCCTCTAGACCCTCTGTTAGGCCTCTAGACCCCTGTTAGGCCTCTAGACCCTCTGTTAGGCCTCTAGACCCTCTGTTAGGCCTCTAGACCCTCTGTTAGGCCTCTAGACCCTCTGTTAGGCCTCTAGACCCTCTGTTAGGCCTCCATCCCCTCTGTTAGGCCTCCATCCCCTATGTTAGTCCTCTATACCCTATGTTAGGCCTCTGTACCCTCTGTTAGGCTTCTGTACCCTCTGTTAGGCTTCTGTACCCTCTGTTAGGCCTCTGTACCCTCTGTTAGGCCTCTGTACCCTCTGTTAGGCCTCTGTACCCTCTGTTAGGCCTCTGTACCCTCTGTTAGGCCTCTGACCCTCTGTTAGGCCTCTAGACCCTCTGTTAGGCCTCTAGACCCTCTGTTAGGCCTCTAGACCCTCTGTTAGGCCTCTAGACCCTCTGTTAGGCCTCTAGACCCTCTGTTAGGGCTCTAGACCCTCTGTTAGGGCTCTAGACCCTCTGTTAGGCCTCTAGACCCTCTGTTAGGCCTCTAGACCCTCTGTTAGGCCTCTAGACCCTCTGTTAGACCTCTAGACCCTCTGTTAGGCCTCTAGACCCTCTGTTAGGCCTCTAGACCCTCTGTTAGGCCTCTAGACCCTCTGTTAGGCCTCTAGACCCTCTGTTAGGGCTCTAGACCCTCTGTTAGGCCTCTAGACCCTCTGTTAGGCCTCTAGACCCTCTGTTAGGCCTCTAGACCCTCTGTTAGGCCTCTATACTCTCTGTTAGGTCTCTAGACCCTCTGTTAGGGCTCCATCCCCTCTGTTAGGCCTCTATACTCTCTGTTAGGTCTCTAGACCCTCTGTTAGGGCTCCATCCCCTCTGTTAGGCCTCCATCCCCTCTGTTAGGCCTCTATACCCTCTGTTAGGCCTCTATACCCTCTGTTAGGCCTCTATACCCTCTGTTAGGCCTCTAGACCCTCTGTTAGGCCTCTAGACCCTCTGTTAGGCCTCTAGACCCTCTGTTAGGCCTCTAGACCCTCTGTTAGGCCTCTAGACCCTCTGTTAGGCCTCCATCCCCTCTGTTAGGCCTCTAGACCCTCTGTTAGGCCTCCATCCCCTCTGTTAGGCCTCTATACCCTCTGTTAGGCCTCTAGACCCTCTGTTAGGCCTCTAGACCCTCTGTTAGGCCTCTAGACCCTCTGTTAGGCCTCTAGACCCTCTGTTAGGCCTCCATCCCCTCTGTTAGGCCTCTATACTCTCTGTTAGGGCTCTAGACCCTCTGTTAGGGCTCCATCCCCTCTGTTAGGCCTCTAGACCCTCTGTTAGGCCTTTATACCCTCTGTTAGGCCTCTATACCCTCTGTTAGGCCTCTATACCCTTGTTAGGCCTCTGTACCCTCTGTTAGGCCTTTTTACCCTCTGTTAGGCCTCTAGACCCTCTGTTAGGCCTCTAGACCCTCTGTTAGGCCTCTAGACCCTCTGTTAGGCCTCCATCCCCTCTGTTAGGCCTCCATCCCCTCTGTTAGGCCTCTAGACCCTCTGTTAGGCCTCTAGACCCTCTGTTAGGGCTCTAGACCCTCTGTTAGTGCTCAATCCCCTCTGTTAGGCCTCCATCCCCTCTGTTAGGCCTCTATACCTTCTCTTAGGCCTCTATACCTTCTGTTAGGCCTCTAGACCCTCTGTTAGGCCTCCATCCCCTCTGTTAGGCCTCTATACCCTCTGTTAGGCCTCCATCCCCTCTGTTAGGCCTCCATCCCCTCTGTTAGGCCTCTAGACCTTCTGTTAGGCCTCTAGACCCTCTGTTAGGCCTCTAGACCCCTGTTAGGCCTATGAACCCTCTGTTAGGCCTCTGTACCCTCTGTTAGGCCTTTTATCCTCTGTTAGGCCTCTATACCCTCTGTTAGGCCTCTAGACCCTCTGTTAGGCCTCCATCCCCTCTGTTAGACCTCTAGACCCTCTGTTAGGCCTCTAGACCCTCTGTTAGGCCTCTAGACCCTCTGTTAGGCCTCTAGACCCTCTGTTAGGCCTCCATCCCCTCTGTTAGGCCTCTAGACCCTCTGTTAGGGCTCCATCCCCTCTGTTAGGCCTCCATCCCCTCTGTTAGGCCTCTATACTCTCTGTTAGGTCTCTAGACCCTCTGTTAGGGCTCCATCCCCTCTGTTAGGCCTCTATACTCTCTGTTAGGTCTCTAGACCCTCTGTTAGGGCTCCATCCCCTCTGTTAGGCCTCCATCCCCTCTGTTAGGCCTCTATACCCTCTGTTAGGCCTCTATACCCTCTGTTAGGCCTTTTTATCCTCTGTTAGGCCTCTAGACCCTCTGTTAGGCCTCTAGACCCTCTGTTAGGCCTCTAGACCCTCTGTTAGGCCTCTAGACCCTCTGTTAGGCCTCCATCCCCTCTGTTAGGCCTCTAGACCCTCTGTTAGGCCTCCATCCCCTCTGTTAGGCCTCTATACCCTCTGTTAGGCCTCTAGACCCTCTGTTAGGCCTCTAGACCCTCTGTTAGGCCTCTAGACCCTCTGTTAGGCCTCCATCCCCTCTGTTAGGCCTCCATCCCCTCTGTTAGGCCTCTATACTCTCTGTTAGGGCTCTAGACCCTCTGTTAGGGCTCCATCCCCTCTGTTAGGGCTCCATCCCCTCTGTTAGGCCTCTAGACCCTCTGTTAGGCCTTTATACCCTCTGTTAGGCCTCTATACCCTCTGTTAGGCCTCTATACCCTTGTTAGGCCTCTGTACCCTCTGTTAGGCCTTTTACCCTCTGTTAGGCCTCTAGACCCTCTGTTAGGCCTCTAGACCCTCTGTTAGGCCTCTAGACCCTCTGTTAGGCCTCCATCCCCTCTGTTAGGCCTCCATCCCCTCTGTTAGGCCTCTAGACCCTCTGTTAGGCCTCTAGACCCTCTGTTAGGGCTCTAGACCCTCTGTTAGTGCTCAATCCCCTCTGTTAGGCCTCCATCCCCTCTGTTAGGCCTCTATACCTTCTCTTAGGCCTCTATACCTTCTGTTAGGCCTCTAGACCCTCTGTTAGGCCTCCATCCCCTCTGTTAGGCCTCTATACCCTCTGTTAGGCCTCCATCCCCTCTGTTAGGCCTCCATCCCCTCTGTTAGGCCTCTAGACCTTCTGTTAGGCCTCTAGACCCTCTGTTAGGCCTCTAGACCCCTGTTAGGCCTATGAACCCTCTATTAGGCCTCTGTACCCTCTGTTAGGCCTTTTTATCCTCTGTTAGGCCTCTATACCCTCTGTTAGGCCTCTAGACCATCTGTTAGGCCTCCATCCCCTCTGTTAGACCTCTAGACCCTCTGTTAGGCCTCTAGACCCTCTGTTAGGCCTCTAGACCCTCTGTTAGGCCTCTAGACCCTCTGTTAGGCCTCCATCCCCTCTGTTAGGCCTCTAGACCCTCTGTTAGGGCTCCATCCCCTCTGTTAGGCCTCTAGACCCTCTGTTAGGCCTTTATACCCTCTGTTAGGCCTCTATACCCTCTGTTAGGCCTCTATACCCTTGTTAGGCCTCTGTACCCTCTGTTAGGCCTTTTACCCTCTGTTAGGCCTCTAGACCCTCTGTTAGGCCTCTAGACCCTCTGTTAGGCCTCCATCCCCTCTGTTAGGCCTCCATCCCCTCTGTTAGGCCTCTAGACCCTCTGTTAGGCCTCTAGACCCTCTGTTAGGGCTCTAGACCCTCTGTTAGTGCTCAATCCCCTCTGTTAGGCCTCCATCCCCTCTGTTAGGCCTCTATACCTTCTCTTAGGCCTCTAGACCTTCTGTTAGGCCTCTAGACCCTCTGTTAGGCCTCCATCCCCTCTGTTAGGCCTCTATACCCTCTGTTAGGCCTCCATCCCCTCTGTTAGGCCTCCAGACCTTCTGTTAGGCCTCTAGACCCTCTGTTAGGCCTCTAGACCCCTGTTAGGCCTATGAACCCTCTGTTAGGCCTCTGTACCCTCTGTTAGGCCTTTTTATCCTCTGTTAGGCCTCTATACCCTCTGTTAGGCCTCTAGACCCTCTGTTAGGCCTCCATCCCCTCTGTTAGGCCTCCATCCCCTCTGTTAGACCTCTAGACCCTCTGTTAGGCCTCTAGACCCTCTGTTAGGCCTCTAGACCCTCTGTTACGCCTCTAGACCCTCTGTTAGGCCTCTAGACCCTCTGTTAGGCCTCCATCCCCTCTGTTAGGCCTCTATACTCTCTGTTAGGCCTCTAGACCCTCTGTTAGGCCTCTAGACCCTCTGTTAGGCCTCTAGACCCTCTGTTAGGCCTCTAGACCCTCTGTTAGGCCTCTAGACCCTCTGTTAGGCCTCTATACTCTGTTAGGTCTCTAGACCCTCTGTTAGGGCTCCATCCCCTCTGTTAGGCCTCCATCCCCTCTGTTAGGCCTCTATACCCTCTGTTAGGCCTCTATACCCTCTGTTAGGCCTTTTTATCCTCTGTTAGGCCTCTAGACCCTCTGTTAGGCCTCTAGACCCTCTGTTAGGCCTCCATCCCCTCTGTTAGGCCTCTAGACCCTCTGTTAGGCCTCCATCCCCTCTGTTAGGCCTCTAGACCCTCTGTTAGGCCTCCATCCCCTCTGTTAGGCCTCTATACTCTCTGTTAGGCCTCTATACTCTCTGTTAGGCCTCTAGACCCTCTGTTAGGCCTCTAGACCCTCTGTTAGGCCTCTAGACCCTCTGTTAGGCCTCTAGACCCTCTGTTAGGCCTCCATCCCCTCTGTTAGGCCTCTATACTCTCTGTTAGGGCTCTAGACCCTCTGTTAGGGCTCCATCCCCTCTGTTAGGCCTCTAGACCCTCTGTTAGGCCTTTATACCCTCTGTTAGGCCTCTATACCCTCTGTTAGGCCTTTTTACCCTCTGTTAGGCCTCTAGACCCTCTGTTAGGCCTCTAGACCCTCTGTTAGGCCTCTAGACCCTCTGTTAGGCCTCTAGACCCCTGTTAGGCCTCTAGACCCTCTGTTAGGCCTCTAGACCCCTGTTAGGCCTCTAGACCCTCTGTTAGGCCTCTAGACCCTCTGTTAGGCCTCTAGACCCTCTGTTAGGCCTCTAGACCCTCTGTTAGGCCTCTAGACCCTCTGTTAGGGCTCTAGACCCTCTGTTAGGCCTCCATCCCCTCTGTTAGGCCTCCATCCCCTATGTTAGTCCTCTATACCCTATGTTAGGCCTCTGTACCCTCTGTTAGGCTTCTGTACCCTCTGTTAGGCTTCTGTACCCTCTGTTAGGCCTCTGTACCCTCTGTTAGGCCTCTGTACCCTCTGTTAGGCCTCTGTACCCTCTGTTAGGCCTCTGTACCCTCTGTTAGGCCTCTGTACCCTCTGTTAGGCCTCTAGACCCTCTGTTAGGCCTCTAGACCCTCTGTTAGGCCTCTAGACCCTCTGTTAGGCCTCTAGACCCTCTGTTAGGCCTCTAGACCCTCTGTTAGGGCTCTAGACCCTCTGTTAGGGCTCTAGACCCTCTGTTAGTGCTCAATCCCCTCTGTTAGGCCTCCATCCCCTCTGTTAGGCCTCTATACCTTCTCTTAGACCTCTAGACCCTCTGTTAGGCCTCTAGACCCTCTGTTAGGCCTCTATCCCCTCTGTTAGGCCTCTATACTCTCTGTTAGAGCTCTAGACCCTCTGTTAGGCCTCTAGACCCTCTGTTAGGCCTCTAGACCCTCTGTTAGGCCTCTATACTCTCTGTTAGGTCTCTAGACCCTCTGTTAGGGCTCCATCCCCTCTGTTAGGCCTCTATACTCTCTGTTAGGTCTCTAGACCCTCTGTTAGGCCTCCATCCCCTCTGTTAGGCCTCCATCCCCTCTGTTAGGCCTCTATACCCTCTGTTAGGCCTCTATACCCTCTGTTAGGCCTTTTTATCCTCTGTTAGGCCTCTAGACCCTCTGTTAGGCCTCTAGACCCTCTGTTAGGCCTCCATCCCCTCTGTTAGACCTCTAGACCCTCTGTTAGGCCTCTAGACCCTCTGTTAGGCCTCTAGACCCTCTGTTAGGCCTCTAGACCCTCTGTTAGGCCTCTAGACCCTCTGTTAGGCCTCTAGACCCTCTGTTAGGCCTCTATCCCCTCTGTTAGGTCTCTAGACCCTCTGTTAGGGCTCCATCCCCTCTGTTAGGCCTCCACCCCCTCTGTTAGGCCTCTATACCCTCTGTTAGGCCTCTATACCCTCTGTTAGGCCTTTTTATCCTCTGTTAGGCCTCTAGACCCTCTGTTAGGCCTCTAGACCCTCTGTTAGGCCTCTAGACCCTCTGTTAGGCCTCCATCCCCTCTGTTAGGCCTCTAGACCCTCTGTTAGGCCTCCATCCCCTCTGTTAGGCCTCTATACCCTCTGTTAGGCCTCTATACCCTCTGTTAGGCCTCTAGACCCTCTGTTAGGCCTCTAGACCCTCTGTTAGGCCTCTAGACCCTCTGTTAGGCCTCCATCCCCTCTGTTAGGCCTCTATACTCTCTGTTAGGGCTCTAGACCCTCTGTTAGGGCTCCATCCCCTCTGTTAGGGCTCCATCCCCTCTGTTAGGCCTCTAGACCCTCTGTTAGGCCTTTATACCCTCTGTTAGGCCTCTATACCCTCTGTTAGGCCTCTATACCCTTGTTAGGCCTCTGTACCCTCTGTTAGGCCTTTTACCCTCTGTTAGGCCTCTAGACCCTCTGTTAGGCCTCTAGACCCTCTGTTAGGCCTCCATCCCCTCTGTTAGGCCTCCATCCCCTCTGTTAGGCCTCTAGACCCTCTGTTAGGCCTCTAGACCCTCTGTTAGGGCTCTAGACCCTCTGTTAGTGCTCAATCCCCTCTGTTAGGCCTCCATCCCCTCTGTTAGGCCTCTATACCTTCTCTTAGGCCTCTATACCTTCTGTTAGGCCTCTAGACCCTCTGTTAGGCCTCCATCCCCTCTGTTAGGCCTCTAGACCTTCTGTTAGGCCTCTAGACCCTCTGTTAGGCCTCTAGACCCCTGTTAGGCCTATGAACCCTCTGTTAGGCCTCTGTACCCTCTGTTAGGCCTTTTTATCCTCTGTTAGGCCTCTATACTCTCTGTTAGGCCTCTATACCCTCTGTTAGGCCTCTAGACCCTCTGTTAGGCCTCTAGACCCTCTGTTAGGCCTCTAGACCCTCTGTTAGGCCTCCATCCCCTCTGTTAGGCCTCTATACTCTCTGTTAGGGCTCTAGACCCTCTGTTAGGGCTCCATCCCCTCTGTTAGGGCTCCATCCCCTCTGTTAGGCCTCTAGACCCTCTGTTAGGCCTTTATACCCTCTGTTAGGCCTCTATACCCTCTGTTAGGCCTCTATACCCTTGTTAGGCCTCTGTACCCTCTGTTAGGCCTTTTTACCCTCTGTTAGGCCTCTAGACCCTCTGTTAGGCCTCCATCCCCTCTGTTAGGCCTCCATCCCCTCTGTTAGGCCTCTAGACCCTCTGTTAGGCCTCTAGACCCTCTGTTAGGGCTCTAGACCCTCTGTTAGTGCTCAATCCCCTCTGTTAGGCCTCCATCCCCTCTGTTAGGCCTCTATACCTTCTCTTAGGCCTCTATACCTTCTGTTAGGCCTCTAGACCCTCTGTTAGGCCTCCATCCCCTCTGTTAGGCCTCTATACCCTCTGTTAGGCCTCCATCCCCTCTGTTAGGCCTCTAGACCTTCTGTTAGGCCTCTAGACCCTCTGTTAGGCCTCTAGACCCCTGTTAGGCCTATGAACCCTCTGTTAGGCCTCTGTACCCTCTGTTAGGCCTTTTTATCCTCTGTTAGGCCTCTATACCCTCTGTTAGGCCTCTAGACCCTCTGTTAGGCCTCCATCCCCTCTGTTAGACCTCTAGACCCTCTGTTAGGCCTCTAGACCCTCTGTTAGGCCTCTAGACCCTCTGTTAGGCCTCTAGACCCTCTGTTAGGCCTCCATCCCCTCTGATAGGCCTCTATACTCTCTGATAGGCCTCTATACTCTCTGTTAGGCCTCTAGACCCTCTGTTAGGCCTCTATACTCTCTGTTAGGTCTCTAGACCCTCTGTTAGGGCTCCATCCCCTCTGTTAGGCCTCCATCCCCTCTGTTAGGCCTCTATACCCTCTGTTAGGCCTCTATACCCTCTGTTAGGCCTTTTTATCCTCTGTTAGGCCTCTAGACCCTCTGTTAGGCCTCTAGACCCTCTGTTAGGCCTCCATCCCCTCTGTTAGGCCTCTAGACCCTCTGTTAGGCCTCCATCCCCTCTGTTAGGCCTCTAGACCCTCTGTTAGGCCTCCATCCCCTCTGTTAGGCCTCTATACTCTCTGTTAGGCCTCTAGACCCTCTGTTAGGCCTCTAGACCCTCTGTTAGGCCTCTAGACCCTCTGTTAGGCCTCTAGACCCTCTGTTAGGCCTCTAGACCCTCTGTTAGGCCTCTAGACCCTTGTTAGGCCTCTGTACCCTCTGTTAGGCCTTTTTACCCTCTGTTAGGCCTCTAGACCCTCTGTTAGGCCTCTAGACCCTCTGTTAGGGCTCCATCCCCTCTGTTAGGCCTCCATCCCCTCTGTTAGGCCTCTATACCCTCTGTTAGGCCTCTATACCCTCTGTTAGGCCTCTATACCCTCTGTTAGGCCTTTTTTATCCTCTGTTAGGCCTCTAGACCCTCTGTTAGGCCTCTAGACCCTCTGTTAGGCCTCCATCCCCTCTGTTAGGCCTCTAGACCCTCTGTTAGGCCTCCATCCCCTCTGTTAGGCCTCTAGACCCTCTGTTAGGCCTCTATACCCTCTGTTAGGCCTCTATACCCTCTGTTAGGCCTCTAGACCCTCTGTTAGGCCTCTAGACCCTCTGTTAGGCCTCTAGACCCTCTGTTAGGCCTCCATCCCCTCTGTTAGGCCTCTATACTCTCTGTTAGGGCTCTAGACCCTCTGTTAGGGCTCCATCCCCTCTGTTAGGCCTCTAGACCCTCTGTTAGGCCTTTATACCCTCTGTTAGGCCTCTATAC
Organism: Oncorhynchus masou masou; assembly: GCF_036934945.1. Lineage (NCBI taxonomy): Eukaryota > Metazoa > Chordata > Actinopteri > Salmoniformes > Salmonidae > Oncorhynchus > Oncorhynchus masou. The sequence goes on from NW_027005355.1 coordinate 111,144, forward strand.
CCTCTGTTAGGCCTCTATACCCTTGTTAGGCCTCTGTACCCTCTGTTAGGCCTCCGTCCCCTCTGTTAGGCCTCTAGACCCTCTGTTAGGCCTCTAGACCCTCTGTTAGGGCTCTAGACCCTCTGTTAGTGCTCAATCCCCTCTGTTAGGCCTCCATCCCCTCTGTTAGGCCTCTATACCTTCTCTTAGGCCTCTATACCTTCTGTTAGGCCTCTAGACCCTCTGTTAGGCCTCCATCCCCTCTGTTAGGCCTCTATACCCTCTGTTAGGCCTCCATCCCCTCTGTTAGGCCTCTAGACCTTCTGTTAGGCCTCTAGACCCTCTGTTAGGCCTCTAGACCCCTGTTAGGCCTATGAACCCTCTGTTAGGCCTCTGTACCCTCTGTTAGGCCTTTTTATCCTCTGTTAGACCTCTAGACCCTCTGTTAGGCCTCTAGACCCTCTGTTAGGCCTCTAGACCCTCTGTTAGGCCTCTAGACCCTCTGTTAGGCCTCTAGACCCTCTGTTAGGCCTCTAGACCCTCTGTTAGGCCTCTAGACCCTCTGTTAGGCCTCTAGACCCTCTGTTAGGCCTCCATCCCCTCTGTTAGGCCTCTATACTCTCTGTTAGAGCTCTAGACCCTCTGTTAGGCCTCTAGACCCTCTGTTAGGCCTCTAGACCCTCTGTTAGGCCTCTAGACCCTCTGTTAGGCCTCTAGACCCTCTGTTAGGCCTCTAGACCCTCTGTTAGGCCTCTAGACCCTCTGTTAGGCCTCCATCCCCTCTGTTAGACCTCTAGACCCTCTGTTAGGCCTCTAGACCCTCTGTTAGGCCTCTAGACTCTGTTTGGGCTGCACGGGAGATGGAGATGATGGTGGAAAGTCTCTCAGCCCTCCCTCCCAGTCTCTCAGCCCTCCCTCCCTGTCTCTCAGCCCTCCCTCCCTGTCTCTCAGCCCTCCCTCCCAGTCTCTCAGCCCTCCCACCCAGTCTCTCAGCCCTCCCTCCCTGTCTCTCAGCCCTCCCTCCCAGTCTCTCAGCCCTCCCTCCCAGTCTCTCAGCCCTCCCACCCAGTCTCTCAGCCCTCCCTCCCTGTCTCTCAGCCCTCCCTCCCAGTCTCTCAGCCCTCCCTCCCAGTCTCTCAGCCCTCCCTCCCTGTCTCTCAACCCTCCCTCCCTGTCTCTCAACCCTCCCACCCTGTCTCTCAGCCCTCCCTCCCTGTCTCTCAGCCCTCCCTCCCTGTCTCTCAGCCCTCCCTCCCTGTCTCTCAACCCTCCTCCCTGTCTCTCAGCCCTCCCTCCCTGTCTCTCAACCCTCCCACCCTGTCTCTCAGCCCTCCCTCCCTGTCTCTCAGCCCTCCCTCCCTGTCTCTCAACCCTCCCACCCTGTCTCTCAGCCCTCCCTCCCATTCTCTCAGCCCTCCCTCCCATTCTCTCAGCCCTCCCTCCCATTCTCTCAGCCCTCCCTCCCAGTCTCTCAGCCCTCCCTCCCAGTCTCTCAGCCCTCCCTCCCAGTCTCTCAGCCCTCCCTCCCAGTCTCTCAGCCCTCCCTCCCAGTCTCTCAGCCCTCCCTCCCAGTCTCTCAGCCCTCCCTCCCAGTCTCTCAGCCCTCCCTCCCAGTCTCTCAGCCCTCCCTCCCAGTCTCTCAGCCCTCCCTCCCAGTCTCTCAGCCCTCCCACCCAGTCTCTCAGCCCTCCCTCCCAGTCTCTCAGCCCTCCCTCCCAGTCTCTCAGCCCTCCCTCCCAGTCTCTTAACCCACCCTCCCAGTCTCTCAGCCCTCCCTCCCTGTCTCTCAACCCTCCCACCCTGTCTCTCAGCCCTCCCTCCCATTCTCTCAGCCCTCCCTCCCATTCTCTCAACCCTCCCACCCTGTCTCTCAGCCCTCCCTCCCATTCTCTCAGCCCTCCCTCCCATTCTCTCAGCCCTCCCTCCCAGTCTCTCAGCCCTCCCTCCCTGTCTCTCAGCCCTCCCTCCCTGTCTCTCAACCCTCCCTCCCTGTCTCTCAGCCCTCCCTCCCTGTCTCTCAGCCCTCCCTCCCATTCTCTCAGCCCTCCCTCCCTGTCTCTCAGCCCTCCCTCCCTGTCTCTCAACCCTCCCTCCCTGTCTCTCAACCCTCCCTCCCTGTCTCTCAACCCTCCCACCCTGTCTCTCAGCCCTCCCTCCCATTCTCTCAGCCCTCCCTCCCAGTCTCTCAGCCCTCCCTCCCATTCTCTCAGCCCTCCCTCCCAGTCTCTCAGCCCTCCCACCCAGTCTCTCAGCCCTCCCTCCCAGTCTCTCAGCCCTCCCTCCCTGTCTCTCAACCCTCCCACCCTGTCTCTCAGCCCTCCCTCCCATTCTCTCAGCCCTCCCTCCCATTCTCTCAACCCTCCCACCCTGTCTCTCAGCCCTCCCTCCCATTCTCTCAGCCCTCCCTCCCATTCTCTCAGCCCTCCCTCCCAGTCTCTCAGCCCTCCCTCCCTGTCTCTCAGCCCTCCCTCCCTGTCTCTCAGCCCTCCCTCCCTGTCTCTCAGCCCTCCCTCCCTGTCTCTCAGCCCTCCCTCCCATTCTCTCAGCCCTCCCTCCCTGTCTCTCAGCCCTCCCTCCCTGTCTCTCAGCCCTCCCTCCCTGTCTCTCAGCCCTCCCTCCCTGTCTCTCAGCCCTCCCTCCCTGTCTCTCAACCCTCCCTCCCTGTCTCTCAACCCTCCCTCCCTGTCTCTCAACCCTCCCACCCTGTCTCTCAGCCCTCCCTCCCATTCTCTCAGCCCTCCCTCCCAGTCTCTCAGCCCTCCCTCCCATTCTCTCAGCCCTCCCTCCCAGTCTCTCAGCCCTCCCTCCCAGTCTCTCAGCCCTCCCTCCCAGTCTCTCAGCCCTCCCTCCCTCCGTCTCTTAACCCACCCTCCCAGTCTCTCAACCCACCCTCCCAGTCTCTCAGCCCTCCCTCCCTGTCTCTCAACCCTCCCTCCCTGTCTCTCAACCCACCCTCCCAGTCTCTTAACCCACCCTCCCAGTCTCTTAACCCTCCTTCCCTCCCTGTCTCTTAACCCTCCTTCCCTCCCTCCATCTCTTAACCCTCCCTCCCTCCATCTCTTAACCCACCCTCCCTCCATCTCTTAGCCCTCCCTCCCTGTCTCTTAACCCACCCTCCCAGTCTCTTAACCCTGCCTCCCTCCATCTCTTAACCCACCCTCCCAGTCTCTTAACCCTGCCTCCCTCCATCTCTTAACCCACCCTCCCTCCATCTCTTAACCCTGCCTCCCTCCATCTCTTAACCCTGCCTCCCAGTAGAGTAACCTGTAAAAATAATGTTTGGGGGAAACTGTTGGCAGATGTTCCTTTGTAAGATGTAATAAAACAGATTAACACAGAGGAACACTGAATCAAATAAATGGCCTTTGCCCAGCAGTAGATACAGAATCATCAGACCACAAAGTTAAAAAAATAAAATAAAAAATAACTTCTATTTGTCGCCATCTCAGAGGAAAACGGATGAAAAGAGATGTTAAACTGCATTTTCAAAGTGGAAAGGTCACAGGAAGCATTCATATAAGATCCACTGGCTTGTATGTGTTATCTTAAACAGAAGCAGAGAGAGAGAGAGAGAGGTGTATGTTACCGTCAGCCAGACATCTCTGAGGAGAATGGCTTTGGTCATAAAGCTCAGCATTCTACTGGCTGTTCAGATCAGAACCATCGGTCCAGACCAGGATATCAGAACCAGGATATCAACCAGGATATCAGAACCATCCAGACCAGGATATCAGAACCATCTGTCCAGACCAGGATATCAGAACCATCGGTCCAGACCAGGATATCAGACCCATCCAGACCAGGATATCAGAACCATCCATCCAGACCAGGATATCAGAACCATCTGTCCAGACCAGGATATCAGACCCATCCGTCCAGACCAGGATATCAGAACCATCCGCCCAGACCAGGATATCAGAGCCATCCGCCCAGACCAGGATATCAGAACCATCCATCCAGACCAGGATACCAGAACCATCTGTCCAGACCAGGATATCAGAACCATCTGTCCAGACCAGGATATCAGAACCATCTGTCCAGACCAGGATATCAGAACCATCTGTCCAGACCAGGATATCAGAACCAGGATATCAACCAGGATATCAGAACCATCGGGCCAGACCAGGATATCAGAACCATCCGTCCAGACCAGGTTATCAGAACCATCTGTCCAGACCAGGATATCAGAACCAGGATATCAACCAGGATATCAGAACCATCTGTCCAGACCAGGATATCAGAACCATCTGTCCAGACCAGGATATCAGAACCATCGGTCCAGACCAGGATATCAGAACCAGGATATCAACCAGGATATCAGAACCATCGGTCCAGACCAGGATATCAGACCCATCTGTCCAGACCAGGATATCAGAACCATCCAGACCAGGATATCAGAACCATCCGTCCAGACCAGGATATCAGAACCATCCAGACCAGGATATCAGAACCATCTGTCCAGACCAGGATATCAGAACCATCCAGACCAGGATATCAGAACCATCTGTCCAGACCAGGATATCAGAACCATCCAGACCAGGATATCAGAACCATCCGTCCAGACCAGGATATCAGAACCATCCAGACCAGGATATCAGAACCATCCGTCCAGACCAGGATATCAGAACCATCGGTCCAGACCAGGATATCAGAACCATCGGTCCAGACCAGGATATCAGAACCAGGATATCAGAACCATCTGTCCAGACCAGGATATCAGAACCATCTGTCCAGACCAGGATATCAGAACCATCTGTCCAGACCAGGATATCAGAACCATCGGTCCAGACCAGGATATCAGAACCAGGATATCAGAACCATCTGTCCAGACCAGGATATCAGAACCATCTGTCCAGACCAGGATATCAGAACCATCTGTTCAGACCAGGATATCAGAACCATCTGTCCAGACCAGGATATCAGAACCATCCAGACCAGGATATCAGAACCATCCAGACCAGGATATCAGAACCATCCGTCTAGACCAGGATATCAGAACCATCCGTCCAGACCAGGATATCAGAACCATCCATCCAGACCAGGTTATCAGAACCATCTGTCCAGGGTGTGAGAACCATCCATTCAGACAAGGATATACTCGGAGACCTACTCCCTGGTGAGAGACCTACCCCTGGTGAGAGACCTACCCCCTGGTGAGAGACCTACTCCCTGGTGAGAGACCTACTCCCTGGTGAGAGACCTACCCCCTGGTCAGAGACCTACTCCCTGGTGAGAGACCTACTCCCTGGTGAGAGACCTACTCCCTGGTGAGAGACCTACTCCCTGGTGAGAGACCTACTCCCTGGTGAGAGACCTACTCCCTGGTGAGACCTACTCCCTGGTGAGAGACCTACCCCATGGTCAGAGACCTACTCCCTGGTGAGAGACCTACCCCATGGTCAGAGACCTACTCCCTGGTGAGACCTACCCCCTGGTGAGAGACCTACTCCCTGGTGAGAGACCTACTCCCTGGTGAGAGACCTACCCCATGGTCAGAGACCTACTCCCTGGTGAGAGACCTACTCCCTGGTGAGAGACCTACTCCCTGGTGAGAGACCTACTCCCTGGTCAGAGACCTACTCCCTGGTCAGAGACCTACTGCCTGGTCAGAGACCTACTGCCTGGTCAGAGACCTACCCCCTGGTCAGAGACCTACCCCCTGGTCAGAGACCTACCGCCTGGTTAGAGACCTACCCCTGGTCAGAGACCTACTCCCTGGTCAGAGACCTACTCCCTGGTCAGAGACCTACTGCCTGGTCAGAGACCTACTCCCTGGTCAGAGACCTACCCCCTGGTGAGAGACCTACCCCCTGGTCAGAGACCTACCCCCTGGTCAGAGACCTACTGCCTGGTGAGAGACCTACCCCCTGGTGAGAGACCTACCCCTGGTGAGAGACCTACCCCCTGGTGAGAGACCTACCCCCTGGTGAGAGACCTACCCCCTGGTGAGAGACCTACCCCCTGGTCAGAGACCTACCCCCTGGTCAGAGACCTACCCCCTGGTCAGAGACCTACCCCCTGGTCAGAGACCTACCCCTGGTCAGAGACCTACCCCTGGTCAGAGACCTACCCCTGGTCAGAGACCTACCCCCTGGTCAGAGACCTACCCCTGGTCAGAGACCTACCCCCTGGTCAGAGACCTACTCCCTGGTCAGAGACCTACTGCCTGGTCAGAGACCTACTCCCTGGTCAGAGACCTACCCCTGGTCAGAGACCTACCGCCTGGTCAGAGACCTACCGCCTGGTCAGAGACCTACCGCCTGGTCAGAGACCTACCGCCTGGTCAGAGACCTACTCCCTGGTCAGAGACCTACCCCCTGGTCAGAGACCTACCCCTGGTCAGAGACCTACTGCCTGGTTAGAGACCTACCCCCTGGTCAGAGACCTACCCCTGGTCAGAGACCTACTCCCTGGTGATGGACCTACCCCCTGGTCAGAGACCTACCCCCTGGTCAGAGACCTACCCCCTGGTCAGAGACCTACTCCCTGGTGATGGACCTACCCCCTGGTCAGAGACCTACCCCCTGGTCAGAGACCTACCCCCTGGTTAGAGACCTACCCCCTGGTCAGAGACCTACCGCCTGGTCAGAGACCTACCGCCTGGTCAGAGACCTACCGCCTGGTCAGAGACCTACTCCCTGGTCAGAGACCTACTCCCTGGTCAGAGACCTACCCCCTGGTCAGAGACCTACTCCCTGGTCAGAGACCTACCCCTGGTTAGAGACCTACCCCTGGTCAGAGACCTACCGCCTGGTCAGAGACCTACCCGTGCCGGTGGAAGTACAGTAAAATATTGTCCCGGGACTTATAATCACATCTTGTCAGCCTACAGCCCATATATGGCATGGAACATAGCCAGGTAACAAACAGAAGGACAACTCATATTCTGTTCTTCTCAAATACATCCTATTCGGTACTTCTCAAATACATCCTATTCTGTACTTCTCAAATACATCCTATTCTGTACTTCTCAAATACATCCTATTCTGTACTTCTCAAATACATCCTATTCTGTTCTCAAATACATCCTATTCTGTTCTCAAATACATCCTATTCTGTTCTCAAATACATCCTATTCTGTTCTTCTCAAATACATCCTATTCTGTTCTCAAATACATCCTATTCTGTTCTTCTCAAATACATCCTACTCTGTACTTCTCAAATACATCCTATTCTGTACTTCTCAAATACATCCTATTCTGTTCTTCTCAAATACATCCTATTCTGTTCTTCTCAAATACATCCTATTCTGTTCTTCTCAAATACATCCTATTCTGTACTTCTCAAATACATCCTATTCTGTACTTCTCAAATACATCCTATTCTGTTCTTCTCAAATACATCCTATTCTGTTCTTCTCAAATACATCCTATTCTGTTCTTCTCAAATGCATCCTATTCTGTACTTCTCAAATACATCCTATTCTGTACTTCTCAAATACATCCTATTCTGTACTTCTCAAATACATCCTATTCTGTACTTCTCAAATACATCCTATTCTGTACTTCTCAAATACATCCTATTCTGTACTTCTCAAATACATCCTATTCTGTACTTCTCAAATACATCCTATTCTGTACTTCTCAAATACATCCTATTCTGTACTTCTCAAATACATCCTATTCTGTACTTCTCAAATACATCCTATTCTGTACTTCTCAAATACATCCTATTCTGTTCTTCTCAAATACATCCTATTCTGTACTTCTCAAATACATCCTATTCTGTTCTTCTCAAATACATCCTATTCTGTACTTCTCAAATACATCCTATTCTGTACTTCTCAAATACATCCTATTCTGTACTTCTCAAATACATCCTATTCTGTTCTTCTCAAATACATCCTATTCTGTACTTCTCAAATACATCCTATTCTGTACTTCTCAAATACATCCTATTCTGTTCTTCTCAAATACATCCTATTCTGTAGTACTTCTCAAATACATCCTATTCTGTACTTCTCAAATACATCCTATTCTGTTCTCAAATACATCCTATTCTGTTCTTCTCAAATACATCCTATTCTGTTCTCAAATACATCCTATTCTGTTCTTCTCAAATACATCCTATTCTGTACTTCTCAAATACATCCTATTCTGTACTTCTCAAATACATCCTATTCTGTAGTACTTCTCAAATACATCCTACTCTGTACTTCTCAAATACATCCTATTCTGTAGTACTTCTCAAATACATCCTATTCTGTACTTCTCAAATACATCCTATTCTGTACTTCTCAAATACATCCAATTCTGTTCTCAAATACATCCTATTCTGTTCTTCTCAAATACATCCTATTCTGTAGTACTTCTCAAATACATCCTATTCTGTACTTCTCAAATACATCCTATTCTGTTCTTCTCAAATACATCCTATTCTGTACTTCTCAAATACATCCTATTCTGTACTTCTCAAATACATCCTATTCTGTACTTCTCAAATACATCCTATTCTGTACTTCTCAAATACATCCTATTCTGTACTTCTCAAATACATCCTATTCTGTTCTTCTCAAATACATCCTATTCTGTACTTCTCAAATACATCCTATTCTGTACTTCTCAAATACATCCTATTCTGTACTTCTCAAATACATCCTACTCTGTTCTTCTCAAATACATCCTACTCTGTACTTCTCAAATACATCCTATTCTGTACTTCTCAAATACATCCCTATTCTGTACTTCTCAAATACATCCTATTCTGTACTTCTCAAATACATCCTATTCTGTACTTCTCAAATACATCCTATTCTGTACTTCTCAAATACATCCTATTCTGTACTTCTCAAATACATCCTATTCTGTACTTCTCAAATACATCCTATTCTGTACTTCTCAAATACATCCTATTCTGTACTTCTCAAATACATCCTATTCTGTACTTCTCAAATACATCCTATTCTGTACTTCTCAAATACATCCTATTCTGTACTTCTCAAATACATCCTATTCTGTACTTCTCAAATACATCCTATTCTGTACTTCTCAAATACATCCTATTCTGTACTTCTCAAATACATCCTATTCTGTACTTCTCAAATACATCCTATTCTGTACTTCTCAAATACATCCTATTCTGTACTTCTCAAATACATCCTATTCTGTAGTACTTCTCAAATACATCCTATTCTGTAGTACTTCTCAAATACATCCTATTCTGTAGTACTTCTCAAATACATCCTATTCTGTACTTCTCAAATACATCCTATTCTGTACTTCTCAAATACATCCTATTCTGTTCTTCTCAAATACATCCTATTCTGTAGTACTTCTCAAATACATCCTATTCTGTACTTCTCAAATACATCCTATTCTGTTCTTCTCAAATACATCCTATTCTGTACTTCTCAAATACATCCTATTCTGTACTTCTCAAATACATCCTATTCTGTACTTCTCAAATACATCCTATTCTGTACTTCTCAAATACATCCTATTCTGTACTTCTCAAATACATCCTATTCTGTTCTTCTCAAATACATCCTATTCTGTACTTCTCAAATACATCCTATTCTGTACTTCTCAAATACATCCTATTCTGTACTTCTCAAATACATCCTACTCTGTTCTTCTCAAATACATCCTACTCTGTACTTCTCAAATACATCCTATTCTGTACTTCTCAAATACATCCTATTCTGTACTTCTCAAATACATCCTATTCTGTACTTCTCAAATACATCCTATTCTGTACTTCTCAAATACATCCTATTCTGTACTTCTCAAATACATCCTATTCTGTACTTCTCAAATACATCCTATTCTGTACTTCTCAAATACATCCTATTCTGTACTTCTCAAATACATCCTATTCTGTACTTCTCAAATACATCCTATTCTGTACTTCTCAAATACATCCTATTCTGTACTTCTCAAATACATCCTATTCTGTAGTACTTCTCAAATACATCCTATTCTGTAGTACTTCTCAAATACATCCTATTCTGTAGTACTTCTCAAATACATCCTATTCTGTACTTCTCAAATACATCCTATTCTGTACTTCTCAAATACATCCTATTCTGTTCTTCTCAAATACATCCTATTCTGTAGTACTTCTCAAATACATCCTATTCTGTACTTCTCAAATACATCCTATTCTGTTCTTCTCAAATACATCCTATTCTGTACTTCTCAAATACATCCTATTCTGTACTTCTCAAATACATCCTATTCTGTACTTCTCAAATACATCCTATTCTGTACTTCTCAAATACATCCTATTCTGTACTTCTCAAATACATCCTATTCTGTTCTTCTCAAATACATCCTATTCTGTACTTCTCAAATACATCCTATTCTGTACTTCTCAAATACATCCTATTCTGTACTTCTCAAATACATCCTACTCTGTTCTTCTCAAATACATCCTACTCTGTACTTCTCAAATACATCCTATTCTGTACTTCTCAAATACATCCTATTCTGTACTTCTCAAATACATCCTATTCTGTACTTCTCAAATACATCCTATTCTGTACTTCTCAAATACATCCTATTCTGTACTTCTCAAATACATCCTATTCTGTACTTCTCAAATACATCCTATTCTGTACTTCTCAAATACATCCTATTCTGTACTTCTCAAATACATCCTATTCTGTACTTCTCAAATACATCCTATTCTGTTCTTCTCAAATACATCCTATTCTGTACTTCTCAAATACATCCTATTCTGTACTTCTCAAATACATCCTATTCTGTACTTCTCAAATACATCCTACTCTGTTCTTCTCAAATACATCCTACTCTGTACTTCTCAAATACATCCTATTCTGTACTTCTCAAATACATCCTATTCTGTACTTCTCAAATACATCCTATTCTGTACTTCTCAAATACATCCTATTCTGTACTTCTCAAATACATCCTATTCTGTACTTCTCAAATACATCCTATTCTGTACTTCTCAAATACATCCTATTCTGTACTTCTCAAATACATCCTATTCTGTACTTCTCAAATACATCCTATTCTGTACTTCTCAAATACATCCTATTCTGTACTTCTCAAATACATCCTATTCTGTACTTCTCAAATACATCCTATTCTGTACTTCTCAAATACATCCTATTCTGTACTTCTCAAATACATCCTATTCTGTACTTCTCAAATACATCCTATTCTGTACTTCTCAAATACATCCTATTCTGTACTTCTCAAATACATCCTATTCTGTACTTCTCAAATACATCCTATTCTGTACTTCTCAAATACATCCTATTCTGTACTTCTCAAATACATCCTATTCTGTACTTCTCAAATACATCCTATTCTGTTCTTCTCAAATACATCCTATTCTGTTCTTCTCAAATACATCCTATTCTGTTCTTCTCAAATACATCCTATTCTGTTCTTCTCAAATACATCCTATTCTGTACTTCTCAAATACATCCTATTCTGTTCTTCTCAAATACATCAAATTCTGTTCGGGACCGAACACCTCCCTCTAAGGACCCTGGGACTGTCTGTTAAATAACGTCCGTCTGTCCCTCCCTCCTCTTGGGACAATAAAGTCCTGTTAGGCTACGCTACAGGACTGCTACTGCACACAGGGCTATCGCAGCTAACCCAGAGGCTACGGCTGAAGATACGAACAGGTACAAAAAGTCCCTCTACATCCTCCATGCAGAGCCATCAAACAAGCAAAAGGACCGTATAGGAACAAGGGTGGAATCCTATTATAACAGGCTCTGATGCCCGACCCATGTGGCAGGGGCTAGAGTCCATTACGGAATTCAAAGGAAGACCCAGCCGTCATCTACCAAAAGGCCAGACTAATTTTATGCACACTATGACAAAAAACACAGAACCGTGCATGAGCCCCCCCCGGCCGAGCTAGGGGACTGGGTGATCTCACTCTCCGAGGCCCACGTGTCGTAAGGCTTTAATCAGGCCAACACTCACAAGGCCGCGGGGCCGTAAGGATTTAATCAGGTCAACACTCAAGGCCGCGATTCCGGACGGTATCCATGGCGCGTTTTCAGAACGCGCAAAGAAAACAGCTGGCAGGCATATTCATGGTCATTTTTTTTTTTCAACCTGTCCTTGTCCCAGTTTGTTAATCCCGACGTCCTCAAGTTGACCACCCTTGTTCCCATTCCCAAGAGCTCTTTAAGGGCTTCCTGCCACAACGACTACAGCAGCACTCAGAATCTGTAATCAGGAAGTGCTTTGAAAGGCTGGCTATAGCACACATCAACTCCATCATTCCAGACCCACTCCGATTTGCATACCGCCCCATCAGATCCATTGACTACGCAATCTCAGTTGCAACTCCACACTGCCTTCACCCACCTAGATGAGAGGAAATACCTATGTGAGAATGCTGTTCATTAACTACAGAGCGTTCAACACCATAGTCTCCTCCAAGCTCATCACCAAGCTTGAGACCCTGGGGCTGGACACCTCCCTCTGCAACTCGATGCTAGACTTCCTGCTAGGCTGGCCCCGGGTGGGAGGGTAGGCAACGCTGACATGGGTATGTGCTTAGTCCCCTCTTGTACTCCCTTTGTACCCACGACGACTCCAACAACATCAAGTTTGCTGACGACATGACGGTGGTAGGCCTAATCACCAGCGACGATGAGACAGTCTACAGAATTCAAGGCACACTTAACCAGCATGGCTACCAGAGCATTCTGCAGCGATACGCCATCCCATCTGGTTTGGGCTTAGTGGGACACTCATTTGTTTTTCAACAGGACAATGACCCAGCACACCTCCAGGCTGTAAGGGCTATTTGACCAAGAAGGAGAGTGATGGAGTGCTGCATCAGATGACCTGGCCTCTACAATCCCCCGACCTCAACCCAATTGAGATGGTTTGGGATGAGTTGGAAAAGCAGCCAACAAGTTCACAGCATATGTGGGAACTCCTTCCAGACTGTTGGAAAAGCATTCCAGGTGAAGCTGGTTGAGAGAGTGCAAAGTTGTCATCAAGGCAAAGGGTGGCTACTTTGAAGAATCTCAAATATAAAATATATTTTGATTTGTTTAACACTTTTTTTGGTTACTGCATGATTCCATATGTGTTATTTCATAGTTTTGATGTCTTCACTATTATCCTGCAATGTAGAAAATAAAGAAAAGCCCTTGAGTAGGTGTTCTAAAACATTTGACTGGTAGTGTATATCGTATATTATATCTATATATCTATTGTTTATATTGTCTATATCTATGTCGTCTATCTCTTGTCTATATTGTATCTATATTGTATATTTTTACCTATATCTATATTGTATCTGTGGTATCTATTATATACACTGCTCAAAAAAATAAAGGGAACACTTAAACAACACAATGTAACTCCAAGTCAATCACACTTCTGTGAAATCAAACTGTCCACTTAGGAAGCAACACTGATTGACAATACATTTCACCTGCTGTTGTGCAAATAGAATAGACAACAGGTGGAAATTATAGGCAATTAGCAAGACGCCCCAATAAAGGAGTGGTTCTGCAGGTGGGGACCACAGACCACTTCTCAGTTCCTATGCTTCCTGGCTGATGTTTTGGTCACTTTTGAATGCTGGCGGTGCTTTCACTCTAGTGGTAGCATGAGACGGAGTCTACAACCCACACAAGTGGCTCAGGTAGTGCAGCTCATCCAGGATGGCACATCAATGCGAGTGTTACGAATCCCTTTTGGCCCGACAGTCTAGGGGGGATGGTAATGAGACCCGTAACATAACTCATGCAAATTATTATTGTGACAAAGTAAAAGTGTGAACGAAATAACCACGACAACAGAAATCTACTGTCAAACTCTAGGTTTATTTATAAACACACGGTAATGGGGGGAGCAGGAAAAGGGGCTGAGCTGGACCCAAGGAAAGAAACAAAAGTATTCAAAAACACAATGTATGCCCATGGGCGACTTGTCTTGGTTTCCCCCTTTTCCCACCAGCAATCAAACACAAACACCATAACCAAAAACAATACTCACAGGTGATGACAAAGTGCTATGAGGTGCTTAAACAAAAGAGAGGTTACGACACAACGCGAGAGTGAAACACAGAGACCTACAGACATGGCATTTACAGAGAGATTGAGCTCTAGAACAAACAAATGATGGGGTTTTTAAACCATGGGGAAGGAACTGTGATAGGTTAGGAAATAGGAGGAGGTGTGTCTTCTGATTGATGATTGATTGTTGACTGATTGGGGAGTGATGATTTTCACCTGAGAGGGGGGAAGGAGAGAAAAGAAACACACACACAGGATACACACACACACAGGATAACTGTATCCGTAACAGCGAGCTGTGGCAAGAAGGTTTGCTGTGTCTGTCAGCATAGTGTCCAGAGCATGGAGGCGCTACCAGGAGACAGGCCAGTACATCAGGAGACGTGGAGGAGGGCAACAACCCAGCAGCAGGACTGCTACCTCTGCCTTTGTGCAAGGAGGAGCAGGAGGAGCACTGCCAGAGCCCTGCAAAGTGACCTCCAGCAGGCCACAAATGTGCATGTGTCTGCTCAAACGGTCAGAAACAGACTCCATGAGGGTGGTATCAGGGCCCGACGTCCACAGGTGGGGGTTGTGCTTACAGACTTCACAGACGAAAGCAGGTTCACACTGAGCACGTGACAGACGTGACAGTCTGGATACGCCGTGGAGAACGTTCTGCTGCCTGCAACATCCTCCAGCATGACCGGTTTGGTGGTGGGTCAGTCATGGTGTGGGGTGGCATTTCTTTGGGGGCCGCACAGCCCTCCATGTGCTCGCCAGAGGTAGCCTGACTGCCATTAGGTACCAAGATGAGATCCTCGGACCCCTTGTGAGACCATATGCTGGTGCGGTTGGCCCTGGGTTCCTCCTAATGCAAGACAATGCTAGACCTCATGTGGCTGGAGTGTGTCAGCAGTTCCTGCAAGAGGAAGGCATTGATGCTATGGACTGGCCCGCCCGTTCCCCAGACCTGAATCCAATTAAGCACATCTGAGACATCATGTCTCGCTCCATCCACCAAAGCCACGTTGCACCACAGACTGTCCAGGAGTTGGTGGATGCTTTAGTCCAGGTCTGGGAGGAGATCCTCAGGAGACCATCCGCCACCTCATCAGGAGCATGCCCAGGCGTTGTAGGGAGGCCATACAGGCACGTGGAGGCCACACACACTACTGAGCCTCATTTTGACTTGTTTTAAGGACATTACAACAAAGTTGGATCAGCCTGTAGTGTGGTTTTCCACTTTAATTTTGAGTGTGACTCCAAATCCAGACCTCCATGTGTTGATAAATTTGATTTCCATTAATAATTTTTGTGTGATTTTGTTGTCAGCACATTCAGCTATGTAAAGAAAAAAGTATTTAATAAGAATATTTCATTCTTTCAGATCTAGGATGTGTTATTTTAGTCTTCCCGTTATTTTGTTGAGCAGTGTATTTATGAGAGGTATTGATGTGTTGAATGCACACAATATCTATTATATATATTGTCTATATCTATATATGTATATTTTACCTATTGTCTATATCTATATATGTATATTTTACCTATTGTCTATATCTATATATGTATATTTTACCTATTGTCTATATCTATATTGTATCTATTATGTATATACATTTCTACCTTCCCTTCGTTGCCCTTTCTCACTCAACATCAATTTTCCCCACAAGCTATTTTATTTATTTAACCTTTTATTTAACTAGGTAAGTCAGTTGAGAACAAATTATTATTTACAATGACGGCCTACCAGAAGGCAATAGGCCTCCTGTGGGACCGGGGCTGGGATAATATATATATATATATATTGTCCTGATGTGTGTTTTGTCCTATATTATATATATAATATATAATATATATGTTATATATATATATATATATATATATATATATATTATAATATATATTATATATAATATATATATATATATATATTATAATATATATATATTATATATAATATATAATATATATATTTATATTATATATATTTATATATTATATATATAATATAGGACAAAACACACATCAGGACAAGAGAGACACAACACTACATAAAGAGAGACCCAAGACAACAACATGGCAAGGCAGCAACACATGACAACACAGCATAATAGCAACACAACAACATGGTACAAACATAATTGGGCACAGACCACAGCACAAAGGTAGAGACAACAATACATCACACAAAGCAGCCACAACTGTCAGTAAGTGTCCATGATTGAGTCGTTGAATGAAGAGATGGAGGTAAAACTGTCCAGTTTGACTGATTGTTGCAGCTCTTTCCTGTGGCTAGCTGCAGCGAACTGAAAAAACGATATGTTCATCATAGCAAGGTTGTCAATATATTTTTGTGTAAAGTAAGCTCTATATATTGCATATACCTGCACTATTACTTCTGTATTATAACTGTATATATTCAGATTAAAAACTAAAATGAACGACATGGATTCATGAAATATGGCATTAATTCAACCTGTCAATCAATAATTATTCGAAGGCGTTGTGTAGTCCACGGATTACGGTACATAACTTTGCGCCGCGAAATCCGCTTGTCATACCTTTACGGTAAATGTGTTGGTTTCTGTTGGGGGACTGGAGTCAGCGTGGCGCTCTGCGAGAGACATACTGCCTTGGATCTATAAACTATTGGAAGGAAAGTTCCTCGTCTGCAAGGTAAGGCGCTCGAAAAACAACTACGTTTACTACTTTTTAAAAATAGAATAAGTGTTCGTGGTGTTATTGTGAGTATGGTATTTTATGAAACGTTACAAGGTTTCATTTATAGACACGAAGTGCAGTGAACAGACGATTTATGTAAACAATGTTGTGTTTTTACGCACATGACTGAACTTTCATACAGACTGGGCGACATGGACTAAATGATTGCGTTTACGCATTGAACAACTCGTAAATATATATCAAATCCTCCTAAATATTACAGAGAAAACATCTTTGTTGATAGGTTTTGATAGATTTCAACATGTTATTTAGCTTTTCATCCGCATTTGACTGTTGTCCCGCGTGTGTAGGATACAGTACACTTGTTTGCTGTTGTCTTGTAATTGTATGGCTAATTGTCATTATGGAGAAGCGTCTACTCTTTACTACACCAGACTACGCAGCCTGAATTGTTCTCATTCCCACGTGTTTTACAACAGCCAGGAGGCGGATATCTCCTGGTTAATAATGTGGTATGTCCTCCTTGTCATCCCCTTTCTCGTCCTCCTCTCATCCACATCCAATGATGTTGGGCAGCTGCCTATACATTAACACTATACAGTCATCACATAATGTCATGTACATTAACCAAGCATCCGCCCCTTTTATTTTTTCAAGTTTCACCTGACATGACATACCCAAATCTAACTGACTGAAGCTCAGCACCTGAAGCAAGGATATGCATGTTCTTGGTACCATTTGAAAGGAAACACTTTGAAGTTTGTGGAAATGTTAAATTAATTTAGTAGAATATAACATGATAGATCTGGTAACAGAAAATACAAAGAAATTGGCCAAAGACATTTGTTTTGTACCATCATCTTTGAAACGCAAGAGAAAGGCCATAATGTATTATTCCAGCCCAGGCGCAATTTAGACTTTGGTCACTGGATGGCGGCAGTGTATGTGCAACGTTTTAGACTGATCCAATGAACCATTGCTTATATGTTCAAAATGTCTGCTGTTCAGGTATGATGAGGATTTCGCACGCAGAAGTATGTACCGTAATCCGTGGTTTTTTTTTAGTCGGGTGGTGAGTTTGGCCTCTCCTTTTAGTCGGGTGGTGAGTTTGGCCTCTCCTTTTAGTCGGGTGGTGAGTTTGGCCTCTCCTTTTAGTCGGGTGGTGAGTTTGGCCTCTCCTTTTAGTCGGGTGGTGAGTTTGGCCTCTCCTTTTAGTCGGGTGGTGAGTTTGGCCTCTCCTTTTAGTCGGGTGGTGAGTTTGGCCTCTCCTTTTAGTCGGGTGGTGAGACTCCTTTTAGTCGAGTGGTGAGTTTGGCTCTCCTTTTAGACGGGTGGTGAGTTTGGCCTCCTTTTAGTCGGGTGGTGAGTTTTAGTACCACTATATAGGGATTAGGGCTCTGGTCTATAGTAGTACCATTATATAGAGAATAGGGCTCTGGTCTATAGTAGTGCCACTATATAGGGAATAGGGATCTGGTCTATAGTAGTGCCACTATATAGGGAATAGGGCTCTGGTCTATAGTAGTACCATTATATAGGGAATAGGGATCTGGTCTATAGTAGTACCATTATATAGGGATCTGGTCTATAGTAGTGCCACTATATAGGGAATAGGGCTATATACAGTGACTACCAGTACCAGATCAATGTGATGGGGTACGAGGTATTTGAGGTAGATATGTACATGAAGGCAGGGTAAAGTGTCTAGACATCAGGATAGATAATAACAAATGAACAGTGTGTGTGTTTGTGCTGTGTCGGTGTGTGTGAATGTGTTTGGGTTTTCTGTGGGACTGCCAATGTAGTGTGTGTGTGGAAGTACCAGTACCAGATCAATGTGGAGCTATATACAGGGAGTACCAGTACCAGATCAATGTGGACCTATATACAGGGAGTACCAGTACCAGATCAATGTGGACCTATATACAATAAGTCCCAGTACCAGATCAATGTGATGGGGTACGAGGTATTAGAGGTAGATATGTACATGAAGGCAGGGTGAAGTGACTAGGCATCAGGATAGATAATAATAAGGTATTAGAGGTAGATATGTACATGAAGGCAGGGTGAAGTGACTAGGCATCAGGATAGATAATAATAAGGTATTAGAGGTAGATATGTACATGAAGGCAGGGTGAAGTGACTAGGCATCAGGATAGATAATAATAAGGTATTAGAGGTAGATATGTACATGAAGGCAGGGTGAAGTGACTAGGCATCAGGATAGATAATAATAAGGTATTAGAGGTAGATATGTACATGAAGGCAGGGTAAAGTGACTAGGCATCAGGATAGATAATAATAAGGTATTAGAGGTAGATATGTACATGAAGGCAGGGTAAAGTGACTAGACATCAGGATAGATGATAATAAGCTATTTGAGGTAGATATGTACATGAAGGCAGGGTAAAGTGACTAGACATCAGGATAGATGATAATAAGCTATTTGAGGTAGATATGTACATGAAGGCAGGGTAAAGTGACTAGGCATCAGGATAGATAATAATAAGGTATTTGAGGTAGATATGTACATGAAGGAAGGGTAAAGTGACTAGACATCAGGATAGATAATAATGAGGTATTTGAGGTAGATATGTACATGAAGGCAGGGTAAAGTGTCTAGACATCAGGATAGATAATAACAAATGAACAGTGTGTGTGTTTGTGCTGTGTCGGTGTGTGTGAATGTGTTTGGGTTTTCTGTGGGACTGCCAATGTAGTGTGTGTGTGTGTAAATAAGGTATCTGTATATAAAGTGGTTGAAAGTCATTACACAGCCAGGACTCTCTGGTTGGGCCACTTTGTTTGTGATTGTGTGTGCCTTTATAGACCCAGGGACTGTGGAAGCTGTAAATCACAGTTAAGAGTATTAACTCACTAAGTTTAGGAGAACTGTACATGTAAAATATTGTGTGTGTGTGTGCGTCTGCACATTTTTGTGTGTGTGTTCGTCTGCATGTTTTTGTGTGTGTGATTGTGATGGTGTGTGTGTGTGATTGTGATGGTGTGTGTGTTTGTGATGGTGTGTGTGTTTGTGATGGTGTGTGTGATTGTGATGGTGTGTGTGATGGTGTGTGTGTGTGAGATTGTGATGGTGTGTGTGTGTGAGATTGTGATGGTGTGTGTGTGTGATTGTGATGGTGTGTGTGTGATTGTGATGGTGTGTGTGTGTTTTGTGATGGTGTGTGATTGTGATGGTGTGTGATTGTGTTGGTATGTGGGTGTGTGTGATTGTAATGGTGTGTGTGATTGTGATGGTGTGTGTGTGATTGTGATGGTGTGTGTGTGTTTGTGATGGTGTGTGTGTGTGTGTGTGTGTATATAATGACCCGCTCCTCCATCATCATGGTGACAGGAAGGTAGTTGGGTCATTCCTCCTCCATCATCATGGTGACAGGAAGGTAGTTGGGTCATTCCTCCTCCATCATCATGGTGACAGGAAGGTAGTTGGGTCATTCCTCCTCCATCGTCATGGTGACAGGAAGGTAGTTGGGTCATTCCTCCTCCATCATCATGGTGACAGGAAGGTAGTTGGGTCATTCCTCCTCCATCATCATGGTGACAGGAAGGTAGTTGGGTCATTCCTCCTCCATCATCATGGTGACAGGAAGGTAGTTGGGTCATTCCTCCTCCATCGTCATGGTGACAGGAAGGTAGTTGGGTCATTCCTCCTCCATCGTCATGGTGACAGGAAGGTAGTTGGGCCATTCCTCCTCCATCGTCATGGTGACAGGAAGGTAGTTGGGTCATTCCTCCTCCGTCATCATGGTGACAGGAAGGTAGTTGGGTCATTCCTCCTCCGTCATCATGGTGACAGGAAGGTAGTTGGGTCATTCCTCCTCCGTCATCATGGTGACAGGAAGGTAGTTGGGTCATTCCTCCTCCGTCATCATGGTGACAGGAAGGTAGTTGGGTCATTCCTCCTCCGTCATCATGGTGACAGGAAGGTAGTTGGGTCATTCCTCCTCCGTCATCATGGTGACAGGAAGGAATAGTTGGGTCATTCCTCCTCCGTCATCATGGTGACAGGAAGGTAGTTGGGTCATTCCTCCTCCGTCATCATGGTGACAGGAAGGTAGTTGGGTCATTCCTCCTCCGTCATCATGGTGACAGGAAGGTAGTTGGGTCATTCCTCCTCCATCATCATGGTGACAGGAAGGTAGTTGGGTCATTCCTCCTCCATCATCATGGTGACAGGAAGGTAGTTGGGTCATTCCTCCTCACCCACCATCTCAGATGGTCCGACATCCTTTCTGGAGGTAGAAACAGATACGATTAGCATTCCTGCAACATTTATTTATTGAAATATAATTTAATCAACAACGAGTATCAGTTCTCATAGGGCCCTGGTCTATAGTAGTACCACTATATAGGGAATAGGGCTCTGGTCTATAGTAGTACCACTATATAGGGAATAGGGCTCTGGTCTATAGTAGTACCACTATATAGGGAATAGGGCTCTTGTCTATAGTAGTGTACTATATAGGAATAGGGCTCTGGTCTATAGTAGTGTACTATATAGGGAATAGGGCTCTGGTCTATAGTAGTACCACTATATAGGGAATAGGGCTCTTGTCTATAGTAGTGTACTATATAGGGAATAGGGCTCTTGTCTATAGTAGTGTACTATATAGGGAATAGGGCTCTGGTCTATAGTAGTACCACTATATAGGGAATAGGGCTCTGGTCTATAGTAGTGTACTATATAGGGAATAGGGCTCTGGTCTAAAGTAGTACCACTCTATAGGGAATAGGGCTCTGGTCTAAAGTAGTACCACTATATAGGGATTAGGGCTCTGGTCTATAGTACTACCACTATATAGGGAATAGGGCTCTGATCTATAGTAGTACCACTATATAGGGAATAGGGCTCTGGTCTATAGTAGTTCCAATATATAGGGAATAGGGCTCTGGTCTATAGTAGTGTACTATATAGGGAATAGGGCCCTGGTCTATAGTAGTACCACTATATAGGGAATAGGGCTCTGGTCTACAGTAGTGTACTATAGAGGGAATAGGGCCCTGGTCTATAGTAGTACCACTATATAGGGAATAGGGCCCTGGTCTATAGTAGTACCACTATATAGGGAATAGGGCTCTGGTCTATAGTAGTACCACTATATAGGGAATAGGGCTCTGGTCTATAGTAGTACCACTATATAGGGAATAGGGCTCTGGTCTATAGTAGTACCACTATATAGGGAATAGGGCTCTGGTCTATAGTAGTGCCACTATATAGGGAATAGGGCTCTGGTCTATAGTAGTACCACTATATAGGGAATAGGGCACTGGTCTATAGTAGTGTACTATGAAGGGAATAGGGCTCTTGTCTATAGTAGTACCACTATATAGGGAATAGGGCTCTAGTCTATAGTAGTACCACTATATAGGGAATAGGGCTCTGTTCTATAGTAGTACCACTATATAGGGAATAGGGCTCTGGTCTATAGTAGTACCACTATATAGGGAATAGGGCTCTGGTCTATAGTAGTGCCACTATATAGGGAATAGGGCTCTGGTCTATAGTAGTACCACTATATAGGGAATAGGACTCTGGTCTATAGTAGTGCCACTATATAGGGAATAGGGCTCTGGTCTATAGTAGTGCCACTATATAGGGAATAGGACTCTGGTCTATAGTAGTACCACTATATAGGGAATAGGGCTCTGGTCTATAGTAGTACCACTATATAGGGAATAGGGCACTGGTCTATAGTAGTGTACTATGAAGGGAATAGGGCTCTGGTCTATAGTAGTGTACTATGAAGGGAATAGTGTGCCGTTTTCGATGCAGACCTCTGCTCTGCTGATCTCCTCACCTCTCACAGACAAAGTGCTTTTTCATGGCTGCAAAAGGGCCTAAAATAAGGCCCTAATTACGCTAGCGAGCGGCACCGGGCTTGAAAGGGGCCCATCACAGAGTCAAGCAACAGTAAAGTTGCGACCCGGAACCCTCTTTTTGGTAAACAGCTGAGGGGATGGTCCTGGAGAAAGGTAAGGACAGAACTCTGGATGCAAGGACTGACCAGCCCTGATATCAACATGATACGGTTCACCATGTTAGGAGGCTATACAGTGTTTGTTTAGTAAACTAAGATTATAATGGGTTCTGGTGGTGGAATACAGTAGAACTAAGATTATAATGGGTTCTGGTGGTGGAATACAGTTGAACTAAGATTATAATGGGTTCTGGTGGTGGAATACAGTAGAACTAAGATTATAATGGGTTCTGGTGGTGGAATACAGTAGAACTAAGATTATAATGGGTTGTGGTGGTGGAATACAGTAGAACTAAGATTATAATGGGTTCTGGTGGTGGAATACAGTAGAACTAAGATTATAATGGGTTCTGGTGGACGAATACAGTTGAACTAAGATTATAATGGGTTCTGGTGGTGGAATACAGTAGAACTAAGATTATAATGGGTTCTGGTAGTGGAATACAGTTGAACTAAGATTATAATGGGTTCTGGTAGTGGAATACAGTTGAACTAAGATTATAATGGGTTCTGGTGGTGGAATACAGTAGAACTAAGATTATAATGGGTTCTGGTGGTGGAATACAGTAGAACTAAGATTATAATGGGTTCTGGTGGTGGAATAGAGTAGAACTAAGATTATAATGGGTTCTGGTGGACAAATACAGTTGAACTAAGATTATAATGGGTTCTGGTGGTGGAATACAGTAGAACTAAGATTATAATGAGTTCTGGTGGTGGAATAGAGTTGAACTAAGATTATAATGGGTTCTGGTGGTGGAATACAGTTGAACTAAGATTATAATGGGTTCTGGTGGTGGAATACAGTAGAACTAAGATTATAATGGGTTCTGGTAGTGGAATACAGTTGAACTAAGATTATAATGGGTTCTGGTGGTGGAATAGAGTTGAACTAAGATTATAATGGGTTCTGGTGGTGGAATAGAGTTGAACTAAGATTATAATGGGTTCTGGTGGACAAATACAGTAGAACTAAGATTATAATGGGTTCTGTGGACAAATACAGTAGAACTAAGATTATAATGGGTTCTGGTGGTGGAATACAGTAGAACTAAGATTATAATGGGTTCTGGTGGTGGAATAGAGTTGAACTAAGATTATAATGGTTTCTGGTGGTGGAATAGAGTTGAACTAAGATTATAATGGGTTCTGGTGGTGGAATAGAGTTGAACTAAGATTATAATGGGTTCTGGTGGTGGAATACAGTTGAACTAAGATTATAATGGGTTCTGGTGGTGGAATACAGTAGAACTAAGATTATAATGGGTTCTGGTGGTGGAATAGAGTTGAACTAAGATTATAATGGGTTCTGGTGGTGGAATACATTAGAACTAAGATTATAATGGTTTCTGGTGGACAAATACAGTTGAACTAAGATTATAATGGGTTCTGGTGGTGGAATACAGTAGAACTAAGATTATAATGCGTTCTGGTGGTGGAATAGAGTAGAACTAAGATTATAATGGGTTCTGGTGGACAAATACAGTTGAACTAAGATTATAATGGGTTCTGGTGGTGGAATACATTAGAACTAAGATTATAATGGTTTCTGGTGGACAAATACAGTTGAACTAAGATTATAATGGGTTCTGGTGGTGGAATACAGTAGAACTAAGATTATAATGGGTTCTGGTGGTGGAATAGAGTAGAACTAAGATTATAATGGGTTCTGGTGGACAAATACAGTTGAACTAAGATTATAATGGGTTCTGGTGGTGGAATACAGTAGAACTAAGATTATAATGGGTTCTGGTGGACAAATACAGTTGAACTAAGATTATAATGGGTTCTGGTGGTGGAATACAGTAGAACTAAGATTATAATGGGTTCTGGTGGTGGAATACAGTAGAGATCTAAGATTATAATGGGTTCTGGGTTGTGACGAATACAGTTGAACTAAGATTATAATGGGTTCTGGTGGTGGAATACAGTAGAACTAAGATTATAATGGATTGTGGTGGTGGAATACAGTAGAACTAAGATTATAATGGATTGTGGTGGTGGAATACACTTTTTGCTCGTGAAGAATTTGGAAGTCATATTCTTGAAGAATCTATTAGACTAGACATCATTCATTTTAAAAGTTTTAAAAAAAATGATCCTGACTCAGACTTGGGTTGTATTTCATCTCAATAGCAGCAGTAATTCTGGTGCCAACTGAGCCAGTTCTATTCATCTGGTTCTGACACAGCTAGTAATGTGTCTGGCTTTGTGCTCCTCACAATGCCACTCATTATGTGTCTGATAGAGCCAACTCGCCGTGTGTTTGGCGGGCTGAAGTTGCCACGTCATTCAGGACAGGGAGAAAGGGAGAGACAACACTGTATATAGACTAATATGAACTCTGTAATGTCTTTATTCTTCTGTATGTGTGATGTTTACTGTTCATTTTTATTGTTTATTTCACTTTTGTATATTATATACCTCACTTGCTTTGGCAATGTTAACATATGTTTCCCTAGTGTATAAAACCCTTTTAATTGAATTGAATTGAGAGTGTGAGAGATGGGGGGGGGATAGAGGAGAAAGACAGAGACAGGAGACGAGGGAGAAGGAAAGAGAGAAGGAGACGAGAGGGAAGGAAAGAGAGACAGGAGACGAGGGAGAAGAAAGAGCTTCTCACTGATTGATTCACACGTCCTGTCTGCCTACTCATCTCGTCCTGAGTGCTGCTCTCTGAGGAAGCATGTCGTTGAAGCTTGAATAGATTAATGTGTTAGAACTACAGTAACACCGTCAAAACATCAAAGAACAGGAAGTAAATACGTTAAAACTGGCAGGACATATATAACCTTCTGTTGTTGATTAGCTTTGATCAGGAAACAAAGCCTTGCTCTCTGTCTCTGTTTCTCCCTCTTCTCTCTGTGTCTGTCTCTGTCCCTCTCTCTCTGCCTCGTCTCTCGATCTCTCTCTGTCACTCTGTCTCTGTTTCTCTCTCTGTCCCTCTCTGTCCCTCTCTCTCTGCCTCGTCTCTCTGTCTCTCTCCCCCTGTCTCTCTGTCTCGTCTCTGTCTCTCCCTCTTCTGTCTCCCTCTTCTGTCTCAGTGTACATTACTACCGATCTATCAGTGTGAATGTGGGTTAGAATTGGACCAACTAAAATACTTCTGATCTCTGCTTAGGCTAGTCGTTGTGTCGTCACTGCCCTTTACAAAGGTCTTTCTCATTCACAGACAGTAGGACTTATCAATTCAAGTGCTGCTAGTTCTGCCACTTGACAAACCTATTGAGAGTAATTTAGTGACTGTGTAGTGCTGTGTGGCACCTCTCCGTTGCTCTCTTTCACTTTCTGTCTCACGCTCTTGATCTTGTTCTCTTTCTCCTCTCTCTGTCTCGCTCTCTTTATCTCTCCATGTCTCTCTCTTTAATTCTCTTTTAATTTCTCTTTTTTTCTATTATCTATCTCTCTCTGGTAAAGTCTCTCTTTGACACCCCTCTCTCTGTCTCCTTCTCCTCTCTCTGTCTCCTTCTCCTCTGTCTCTCTATTTCTCTGAGGTGTTGGTAATGTTGTCAGGTGAATCACAAGGTGTCTGCCAGGATGGTGGTGCTTGGCAGACCTGTTATTCTGACCGGTTTTGAAGGCTCTCTGAGGAGAGTGAAGTGTGACTGTGTTAGTGAGAGAGAAAAGGTGCTGATACTGTGTGTGGATTAACCCTGTCCACTGGTGTGAGACAGAGAATAGGTAACTGAATGGCCAGCAGAGCAGACTGACCGAATGGCCAGCAGAGCAGACTGACGGAATGGCCAGCGGAGCAGACTGACGGAATGGCCAGCGGAGCAGACTGACCGAATGGCCAGCAGAGCAGACTGACCGAATGGCCAGCGGAGCAGACTGACCGAATGGCCAGCGGAGCAGACTGACCGAATGGCCAGCGTAGTAGACTGACCGAATGGCCAGCGTAGCAGACTGACCGAATGGCCAGCGGAGCGGACTGACCGGAATGGCCAGCGGAGCAGACTGGACCGAATGGCCAGCGGAGCAGACTGGACCGAATGGTCAGCGGAGCAGACTGGACCGAATGGCCAGCGGAGCAGACTGGACCGACTGGTCAGCGGAGCGGAGTGGACCGAATGGCCAGCGGAGCGGACTAACCGAATGGTCAGCGGAGCGGACTGGACCGAATGGCCAGCGGAGCGGACTGGACCGACTGGTCAGCGGAGCAGACTGACGGAATGGCCAGCGGAGCAGACTGACCTGGCCAGCGGAGCAGACTGACCGGAATGGCCAGCGGAGCGGACTGGACCGAATGGCCAGCGGAGCGGACTGGACCGAATGGCCAGCGGGAGCGGACTGGACCGAATGGCCAGCGGAGCGGAGTGGACCGAATGGCCAGCGGGGAGCAGACTGACCGACAGCGGAGCGGAGTAACCGAATGGCCAGCGGAGCGGACTGGACCGAATGGCCAGCGGAGCGGACTGGACCGAATGGCCAGCGGAGCAGACTGACGGAATGGCCAGCGGAGCGGAGACGGATGGCCAGCGGAGCAGACTGGACGGAATGGCCAGCGGAGCAGACTGGACGAATGGCCAGCGGAGCAGACTGGACGGAATGGCCAGCGGAGCAGACTGACCGAATGGCCAGCGGAGCAGGACTGGACCGAATGGCCAGCGGAGCAGACTGGACCGAATGGCCAGCGTAGCAGACTGGACCGAATGGCCAGCGGAGCAGACTGGACCGAATGGCCAGCGCAGCGGGTCAGCGGACCGGGCCAGCGGAGCGGAGACCGAATGGCCAGCGGAGCGGACTGGGACCGAATGGCCAGCGGAGCAGACTGACCGACTGGTCAGCGGAGCAGACTGGACCGAATGGTCAGCGGAGCAGACTGGACCGAATGGCCAGCGGAGCAGACTGACCGAATGGCCAGCGGAGCGGAGTGGACCGAATGGCCAGCGGAGCGGAGTAACCGAATGGCCAGCGGAGCGGAGTAACCGAATGGTCAGCGGAGCGGACTGACCGACTGGTCAGCGGAGCAGACTGGACCGAATGGCCAGCGGAGCGGACTGACCGGAATGGCCAGCGGAGCGGACTGACCGGAATGGCCAGCGGAGCGGACTGACCGGAATGGCCAGCGGAGCGGACTGACCGGAATGGCCAGCGGAGCAGACTGGACCGAATGGTCAGCGGAGCAGACTGACCGAATGGCCAGCGGAGCAGACTGGACCGAATGGCCAGCGGAGCAGACTGGACCGAATGGCCAGCGGAGCAGACTGGACCGAATGGCCAGCGCAGCGGAGTGGACCGAATGGCCAGCGGAGCGGAGTAACCGAATGGCCAGCGGAGCGGACTGACCGAATGGCAGCTTTAGCAGACTGACCGAATGGCCAGCGGAGCAGACTGACCGAATGGCCAGCGGAGCAGACTGGACCGAATGGCCAGCGGAGCAGACTGACGGAATGGCCAGCGGAGCAGACTGACCGAATGGCAGCGGAGCAGACTGACCGATGGCCAGCGGAGCAGACTGGACCGAATGGGCAGCGGAGCAGACTGACCGAATGGCCAGCGGAGCAGACTGACGGGAATGGCCAGCGGAGCAGACTGGACGGAATGGCCAGCGGAGCAGACTGACGGAATGGCCAGCGGAGCAGACTGACGGAATGGCCAGCGGAGCAGACTGACGGAAATGGCCAGCGGAGCAGACTGACGGGACGGGCTACGGAGCAGACTGACGGAATGGCCAGCGGAGCAGACTGACGGAATGGCCAGCGGAGCAGACTGACCGAATGGCCAGCGGAGCGGAGCAACCGAATGGCCAGCGGAGCGGAGTAACCGAATGGCCAGCGGAGCGTGACTAACCAATGGCCAGCGGGAGCGGACTGACCGAATGGCCAGCGGAGCGGACTGACCGGAATGGCCAGCGGAGCGGACTGACCGGAACTGGCCACGGGTCAGAGGAGCGGACTGACCGGAATGGCCAGCAGAGGAGCGGACTGGACCGACTGGTCAGCTGAGCGGACTGGACCGAATGGCCAGCGGAGCGGACTGGACCGACTGGTCAGAGGAGCGGACTGGACCGAC